>NC_032014.1:25408220-25445743 GCF_001865875.1 Lupinus angustifolius
TTCATTAGAATAATTGGTGAGGCAAATGACATTGCAGAATATGCAATTCTAGCAAGAGACCAAAACTTCCATCAGAGACAAGAGTCCTCCATTCAGAATTTTACCACCCAGATGGGGCAGATGGCTACTTCATTAAACACATTGCACTCTCAGAATTCTGATAAGTTGCCTTCCCAAACTGTGGTCAACCCAAAGAATGTGAGTGCCATCACTCTAAGGTCAGGCAAACAAATTGAAGTTGATCTAGCTACATCAAAAATGAAACAACCGGTTTTAAAAGAGACAGAGAACACTAGTAAACAAATTCTTGCTAGTGAACCTTTCACAAGTGCTGCACAACCATCTCCCATTCCTCTTCCATTTCCTCCAAGAGTCGTTCAAAGTAAGAAGATGGAAGAGGTAGACAAGGAGATCTTGGACACATTTAGAAAGGTAGAGGTGAACATACCTTTGCTTGATGCAATCAAATAAATTCCAAGATATGCAAACCTTTTCCTGAAAACCTCAAGTATGCTTACTAGAGGAGGCTCAAAGGTAATGAGAGAATCAGCTTGGGCAGATATGTTTCCGCACTAATAGGTAAACTTGTTCCTCACATTCTTGAAAAATGTAAGGACCCAAGTACATTTGTTGCACCTTGCATAACAGGTAATAGCAAAATTGAGATTGCCATGCTAGACCTAGGTGCTTCGATTAATGTTATTACTATGTCTGTTTTCATGTCTCTTTCACTTGGACCTATGCAACCCACTAGGGTAGTGATTCAATTAGCAAACAGGAGTACTGCCTACCCTTCTGGTTTGATAGAGGATGTCTTGGTTCGGGTTGGTGTACTTATTTTTCCTACTGATTTTTATATTCTCAATATGGAAGATAGATCCTCCCGTAACACAGTTCCTATTATTTTTGGGAGACCATTTTTGAGAACAACCCGAACCAAGATAGATGTCCTTGCTGGAACATTATCTATGGAGTTTGGTTATATTGTGGTCCGGTTTAATATTTTTGATGCTATGAAGCATCCATCTGAGGACCATTCTGTTTTTCATATTGATTTACTTGATGAGTAAACTAATGAGCATATCTCTGATTTTCTTAATGATTTTGATTCTCTGTCATTGATAGACTCATACACTTGTCATACATCTGAAATGTGTAATTCTTGTATTGATGCGTTTCTGCATATTTCTGTTGATCCAAATGTCAAATGTTGTAGAATCAAATTGCACTAACCCTATTGTTGTAGACAACATACAGCAATCTGATTTACTTGTCCAGGTGCAAGCTGCAGAATCTATGTCTGCTACTTTTGTTCCAACTGTTTTGCAGGCACCTGCATTGGAGCTTAAACCTTTGCCTGAAAACCTCAAGTATGCTTACTTAGAGGATGATGAGAAGCTTCCTGTTATTGTTTCCACCTCCTTTGATGTTGATCAAGAGGAGAAGTTGTTGCAAGTGTTGAAGAAGCATAAGAAGGCAATTGGTTGGACCTTAGCTAATATTCCTGGTATTAGCTCATCTATGTACATGCATAGTATACTCTTGGAAGATGGAGCTAAACCAGTGAGACAACCACAAAGGAGACTCAATCCAGTCATCCTTGAGGTTATGAAGAAAGAGGTCACAAAGCTTTTACAAGCTGTGATTATATATCTCATTTCTGATAGTCATTGGGTGAACCCAGTTCAAGTGGTTCCAAAGAAGACAAGAATTACAGTGGTGAGAAATGAGAGAGTTGAGTTGATTCCTACGAGAGTGAAGAACAGTTGGAGAGTTTGCATTGATTATAGGAGGCTCAACCAAGATGAGTTCACATTCCTTTGCCATTTATTGATCAGATGCTTGAGCGCTTAGCAAGTAAATCTCATTACTATTTTCTTGATGGTTTTTCTGGGTACTTCCAAATCCATATTGCTCTTGAGAATCAGGAGAAGACCACATTCACCTGCCCCTTTGACACTTTTGCCTATAGGAGGATGCCTTTTGGCCTATGCGACGCCCCTGGTACATTCAAGCGGTGTATGGTGAGCATTTTCAGTGACTTTTTAGAGAATTGCATATAGGTGTTTATGGATGATTTTACAGTTTATGGATGATTTACAGTTTATGGATCTTTATTTGATGCATGTTTGGATAGTCTGGATAGAGTTCTTCATAAATGCATCGAAACTAACCTTGTTCTGAATTACGAAAAATGTCATTTCATGGTAGAGCAAGGCATAGTTTTGGGGCATGTGATCTCAAATAGGGGAATCGGGGTAGACCCTGACAAAATAGATGTTATTTCATAATTTCCTTACCCCTTTTGTGTGCGAGAGGTTCGTTCTTTTCTTGGTCATGCAGGTTTCTATCGCAGGTTCATTAAAGATTTTAGCAAGAAGGCTCTTCCACTATCCAACCTGTTGCAAAAGGAGGTGGTCTTTGATTTTGATGACAGATGTAAAGAGGCATTTGATTGCCTCAAGACAGCCTTGACCACCACTCCTATTATCTAGGCACCTGATTGGACAGTCCCTTTTGAGCTGATGTGTGATGCTTCTAATTATGCATTGGGGGCTGTCCTTGCTCAGAAAGTGGACAAACTGCCTAGGGTAATTTATTATGCTCCTAGGACTTTAGATGCTGCACAAGCAAATTACACCACAACTGAAGAAGAGCTTTTAGCTATTGTATTTGCTCTGGATAAATTTAGGTCTTATTTGCTTGGTTCTAGAATTGTTGTTTTCACTGGCCATGCAGCTCTGAAGTTTTTATTGAAGAAAGTAGATTCCAAACCAAGGTTGATTAGATGGATGCTCTTGCTCCAAGAGTTTGATTTGGAGATCCGTGACAGGAGTGGAGCACAAAATTTGGTGGCTGACCACTTGAGCAGGATTGAAGGAGTTGTTGATATGATGCCTATCAGAGATGATTTTCCTGATGAACAACTTTTGAATATTTCTGTTTCTTTCCCCACCCCTTGGTTTGCCAATATTGTAAATTATTTGGTTGCATCTGTTTTTCCTCCACTTGCATCTAGAGCTCAAAATGATAAACTTAAGAGTGATGATAAACTTAAGCTCAAAATGATAATCGATTAACTTGACAGCAGATAGCCACAGAACAGTTTGAAAGGCATGAAGAGTTATGCAGAAGCAAATCAAATGCAGAATGATTAAGCATTTGATATATTTGAGCATTTTGAAATAGGCACAATCATTCAATATAATCACATATACCAATCATGATCAAGATTCATTTCAAACAAAGTAAAGTGCTATATACAACATAATTAAAAATCAAGTATGAACGCAATAATTCGAAATCATTTTAACACAAAATGTTAAGTTGTAGAGCAGTAGTTCAACAGTAGATATAGATTAATTTCAATCCAAATAAAAGCAGCAATGCAATACAAAAGATAAGATCTCAAGAGGAAACAAGGATCAACAAGATCCATTAGCTAGGAAGACTAAACTAAGGCTCTATAGTTTCCTATCTAAGGATGAGATGGAGGATTCTGGTTGTGAGGAATCGACGAGCTACAACCACCCTTGATGAAGACACTCAACTTGTTGACTCAACACACATTCTTCTAGTCTGAGAATCAGTAGTGGTCTGAATATAGTTTCGCAAGGATTGGTAATGATTGTCGATGTATGCTTTCTGACGCTCCTCAAAATGCTTCAAATCTGTATTATATGAATCCTTAAGAGACTGAAAGTGAAGGTCCATCCTATTATTGAGACGTTGTTCCATAGCATCCATATAAGCTTGTCCAAAAGCAGGTTCCTGTGATGCATGTCCTGAATGCTCCCCGTGAGTTGCAGCAAATGGCTCTTGGTTAATGTCTTGATCATCTTCACTAGAAGGATCAAGGTTCGCATTGTTGAAGTCCTCTTGATATTTCCAAGTGTTGCCATACTTGTAGATGCTGTTGCCATACTTGTAGATGCCCATCTTGTGAATTAAAATCTCACCAATCAAGTGATCCTTGTGTGAGCAGTCCATCACTATAGTATGCGAAACATCAATATGTAGATAGTCAATAACTCGGGATATGAAGATACTATAAGGAAGTAGTCTTGATTGAGAGGTGAAGACGCTATACATGACCTTCAGAATCTCGCCAGACCAGTTTATCATGATATTCTCCTTCATAGCAAATATAAACCTCAAATCATTCACGGCAGGTTGTGCATGATTTGTGTTTCTCTGGATCAATATGTAGGCAATCAAGTAGTGTAGGAGTCTATTTTCTACGGACAGTGACCCAGCTTTGGTCAATTCGCCTTGGACATAGAGTTGAGGTCTACACAAACACGACTTATACATGTCAAATGAGTTGTTGTCTGCCCAGCCACAATCACTTAAACTAACACCAGAACAAGCTAAACCACCCACATTCATAAAAATTTCTTCATTAACTTCGAACAACTTTCCAGCTATCATCGACCAATATTTTCCATCTTTATATCTAAAGTTCGCATAATATTCCCTAACTAGAGTAGGATATATATTACCTTTCAATTCCAAGAAGGGGACAACCCCTTGAACTTGAAAGCCATGCAGAAACTCGAAGTTCTGTTCCGCTAGCCAAGTCACACTCGCAAACCGAATATACGCAGGTTTTCTTCCCTGAAATTTCTGTAACCGAGTTTCTTGTAGAATCAATGAGCAGTATGGGTCCCCGCGGTTCTGCCTTGGTTGTGGAGGTGGCACGATTTTTGGAGCACACGATGGATGTTGCGCGATTGTCTTGATTCTCTTTCCACATCCTCTATCCATAGCAATCAAACACTGAATGATGATGAAGGTTTAGAGGAAGGTTGAGAGAAACTTAGGATAAGGTTTTCAATTTGGGAAAAAACGAATTTATTGGAAGTAGGAGATGAGGAAGACGGTTTATGGAGTGGAAATGTAGTGGGGTGATTCTGTTTAGGGTTAGGATGAAGCTTAGGATGATGTTGGACTTGTTCCTCTGAGATTGGAGAGAAAAGGGGATGAATGAGGTTTTGAAAAATGTCCAGAAATGCTTCTGTTTCTAATATACTGATGCCATTAATTGATTAACAGCGTCTCTTAATCGATTAACCCGAGTTAAAAATGCCAGTTTTAAAATTTTTGGCCCAGGTAATCGATTAACTGATTTACTTAATCGATTAAATGCATCAGCATTCAATCATTATTTACAAAGCATTCAAAGGGATCATGGAAGGCAATCACCAAATTATTAATCAAGATATTTTTCATCAAGGATTCCTAGTTCTCTTCGAAGAACATAGAAAGTATCTCATGAGAGGGGCTTGGTGAAAATATATGCTAATTGTTTAGATGTTTCAACAAATTCCAATATACAATCACCTTTTTGAACATGATCACGCAAGAAATGATGCCTTATTTCAATATGCTTAGTTATAGAATGCAAGACGAGATTCTTGGAGAGGTTAATGGCACTCGTGTTATCACACTTAATAGGGATCGTTTCTAATATGAGCCCAAAGTCCTTAAGTTGCTGCTTCATCCAAAGGATTTGAGCACAACACACACCAGCGGCAATGTATTCCGCTTCAGCGGTGGACAAAGCAACGCACGCTTGCTTTTTGTTGTGCCATGCAACTAAGGAGCTGCCTAATAGGTGACAAGTCCCACTGGTGCTTTTACGATCCAACTTATACCCAGCAAAGTCGGAATCGGAGTAACCTACCAAGGATAGGGAGGCATCCCTAGGATACCATAATCCCATATGAATAGTTACTTTTATATATCTCATGATATGTTTTACAGCAATATAATGCGATTATTTTGGCAAAGCTTGAAACCTAGCACACATACAAACGCTAAACATAATATCGGGGCGGCTAGCAGTTAAATACAATAAGGAGACGATTATCCCACGATATTTGATAACCTCAATCGCTTTTCCCTTTTCATCTTTGTCCAGATAACATGCAGATGCCATAGGTGTAGATGCGTTCTTATATTGCTGCTCCATATCGAATTCTTCCGTAATTCTTTGCAATACTCAACTAATGAATGAAGATGCCACATTTCATTTGCTTGATTTGAAGTCCAAGAAAGAAGGTCAGCTCACCCATCATCGACATTTCACACTCCCCCTGCATCAACTCTGAAAACTCCTTACAAAGGATGCCATTAGTAGATCCGAAGATGATATCATCAATATATATTTGAACGAGTAAAACATGATTATCTGATCTACAGATGAAGAGAGTGGTGTCGACCAAACCTCTTTCGAACCCTTTTTCTAATAGGAACGAACTCAATCTATCGTACTAGGCTCTGGGAGCCTGTTTTAGGCTATAGAGGGCCTTCTTGAGTTTATATACATGGTTCGGGTATTTGAAGTTTTCAAACCCTGGTAGTTGATCTATGTACACCTCCTCTTTAATATATCCATTTAAAAAGGCACTTTTAACATCCATTTGAAAAAGTTGAAAGTTCACGATTGATGCAAATGACAAGAGCATCCTAATGGCCTCAAGTCTGGCTACAAGAGCGTAGGTCTCATGATAATCGATGCTCTCCTCCTGGTTGTAGCCTATGGCCACTAGGCGGGCCTCATTTCTAATTATTAAGCCAGATTCATCTAGCTTATTACGGAAGACCCATATGGTGCCAATAATGGGATGGTCTTTTGGTTTGGGGACCAAGTCCCACACATTGTTTTGCTCGAACTGGTTTAGCTCCTCTTGCATAGCTATACCCTAGTGTACATCCTCGATGGCTTTATCGATGGTCTTTGGCTCTAATTGAGATACAAATGCAACAAAATTACAAAAGTTTCATAAAGAGCTACGGGTTACCACCCCCGTAGATATATCACCTAACACCTTATCGAGTGGATGATCCTTTTTAGTTTTCCACGCGATAGGCATTTCCTGATGTTGTTATTATATTGTTTGCTCCGCTTCTTGTTGGCTTCCATCCATGTTCTAGTATGGCACTTCTTCAAGTGTACCTGAATTATCATTAGAAAAGACCTTTCTCTTCTCTTTTGGAGAAGATTCGTCAAAATGGACACGAATAGACTCTTCTACTTGCATGATATATTTATTAAACACACAGAATGCCTTGCTATGTAATGAATACCCTAAGAATATGGCATCATCAGCTTTCGAGTCAAACTTTCCTAAAATGTTTTTTTCCATTATTCAAAATAAAACATGTGCACCTGAAAGCATGAAGATGAGCAATATTTGGTTTTCGACCTTTAAAAATTTCATAAGGTGTTTTTGAAAAAGTAGGTCTAAGTAGTATTCTATTTATTACATAACATGATGTGTGAACTGCATCAGCCTAGAAATACTTTGGGACCTTGCTCTCATTTAGCATAGTCCTCGTGAGTTCCTCTATAACTCTATTTTCCTCTCAACAACTCCATTTTGTTGAGGGGTACGAGGAGCTGAGAACTGGTGCATAATACTATGTTTATTACAGAACTTATTAAATTTATAATTTCCGAATTTTCCGCCATGTTCGGATCGAATTTAAATAATCTTTAGGTTAGACTGGTTTTGGATTTGCTTGGCTAGACATTTAAAAGATTTATAAGCATCGCTCTTTGATGCTAAAAATAGAGTCCAAGTGAATCTAGAAAAATCATCGACAATAACTAAGGCGTAATAGCTCCCACCAAAACTCATAATTTGTGATGGTCCAAACAAGTCCATATGGAGAAGCTCCAATGGTCTAGTAGTGGATATCACATTCTTTTTATTAAATGAATTCCTGACTTGTTTACATTTCTGACACATGTCACAGGAATCCTAAGTTTTAAAATCGAGTTTTGGAAGACCAATTAATAAATTATTTTTCGATAATTTTTCTAAATGCTTCACATATATGTGATCAACGCGTCTATGCCAAAGCCAGATGTGATCTTCTTTTGAAACTAGACATTTTGAGAAAAGAGAAGTGATATCCTCCAGATTAACCATATAAATATTATTTACTCGATACCCGACAAACTTAACGTTATTAGATAATACATCACGAATGATACAACATTCATAATCAAAAGATACAATATTACCTTTGTCGCATAATTGGCTTATGCTCAACAAATTGTGTTCCAAACCTTCTACGTATAGACCATTCTCGATTATTGTNTGGGTTGAGTTGCCAATCTTCCTGGTGCCCAAGATTCTTCCTTTGTTGTTGTCTCCATAGGTGACGAATCCCTTTTCTTTCAACGACATGTCTAGGAATTTCGACTTGTCCCCAGTCATATGTCTCGAACAGCCGCTATCAAGATACGAATTTTATTTATGTGTTCGAAGACATACCTGCAATATAGATCACCTGCTAGACTCAGGTATCCAAATTATGTTGGGTCCTTTCTTGTTAGTGAATAGGGAGCTATCTCCCTTTCTTACCCAAGTGTAAACACCACTGGGTATCCCATATCTCCTAATGTAACAGGAATGAGATGTATGGCCATATGTGCCACAGTAATGGCATGTAGGGACTCTATTTTTCTTATTTGAATTTTTATATTGGCGTGTTAGAGGTCTCCTATATGGTCTATTTTTATGAATGGGGGAACATACCCTAATCCAGTATTGTCACCAACGTTCCTTGTTTTGCTAAGCATAGTGTCTAATTGGTTTTTACTATTTGTGAGTTTTGCGAGTTTTTCCTTCAGTTTAAAATTTTCGTTTTTCAAGTCCTCACAAGTAGTATTTTGACATAAGTTATTTTTCGAGCAATCGCATGAAGCACGGGAAAAAATTTGATCTAAGGTTTCACTTTCCATATTTAATTCATCTAATTCTTTCTGCAGTTGAATTATTTTTTGTTGGTTTAGCAAAATTATTCTTTTTCTCTCGTTACTTAATTTTGCTAATTTTTTAAGTTCTTCATGCATCTCAACATAAGCACTATATAATATTTCATATGAGGAAGAATCAGAAGAAGAGGATGATGTGTCAGAGTATACCTCATCTGAAGTATCCTTGCTACCTGATCCGTAAGCCTCATATGTTATCGTCATTAAGCACAGCTTCGCGGTCTCCTCTTGATCTGAGGTGCTTGATGTTGTTTCTTCCTCCGGTACATCCCAGACGATGTATGCTTTCTTTGACTTGAAGTCCCGGGGAGTGCTCCTCTTTGAATCAACTCTTTTTAAGTAAGTAGGGCACTGATACTTCAAGTGTCCCGGTTTACCACATTCATGGCAAGTGAAGTGCTCCTTTGTCTTGCCTTTCTTGGTTGATTCACGCGCTTCTTTCCTTTGGAATCTTCTAAGTCCTCCTTTCTTCTTCAAGAAATTTCCAAATTTTCGCACAACGAGATTTAGCGTTTCCTCGTCAATGTCTAAATCGGAGTCGTCATTATCTATCTCTTCATTAGGTTATGATGTTGAAACTTTGAGAGATATTCCCTTCTTTTTGCGATCGGACTCCTCATGCATGGTCAGATGCTCAAGCTCCAACTCATGCTCCTGAAGCTTTCCAAAGAGTGTTGCCAAAGGCATGGAGTCTAGATCCTTGGACTCCATGATTGATGTCACTTTAGGTTGCCATCTCCTGTCAAGACAACGTAAGACTTTATTAGTGAGCTCTCCTTTGGTGAATATCTTATATAGAGCAATAAGATGGTTAATAATGTGAGTGAATCGCTTTTTACATATCGCTGATCGATTCACTCGGTAGCATACGAAATAATTTGTATTCGTGAGTTAGCGCGTTTAGCCGGGCACGCTTGACCTCGTTAGTGCCTTCGTGAGTCACTTGTAAAGTGTCCAACATTTCCTTGGCACTCTGACATTGAGACACCCAAAAGAATTCATCGTAGGATAAGGCTGAGGTAATGATGTTTTTGGCGTGAAAGTTGAACTAGACCTTCTTGCGCTCCTCATCGGTCCATAAGCTTTTTGGCTTTTCTTTCGGTTCGCCGTCCACTAAGTGAAGTGGGACGAAGGGACCACTAATTAAGGATTCCCAAATATCTGAATCATTAGCCTCAATGAATATTTTCATTCAGACTTTCCAGTAGGCGTAACCCTCGCCACTGAATACGGGAGGGCGGTTAATGGATGCGCCATCACCGCCAAAGGGGTTGGTGGAACCCATTTTAATTCCCTTCGAATCACGAGGATGCGGTTGAGCTAGCACGTCGTACTAGCTCTGATACCACTTGTTAGGTATCAATGGCCTAGGAACACCTAAAAGAGGGGGTTGAATAGGTGTAGCGGTTATCGATCACCGCTTCTTGAACCAAAACCCAACTGCTGGAAACAGCCCAGTTAATCGATTAATAGCACGGTTTAATCGATTAACTATTGCGCTGAATAGAATGAATAGACAAGCAATTTGCACAGTAATTAAAATAGAATTGAACAGATATAATATAGATATTTTTACGCACAATTATTAAGCATATGGCAGTAAACAAATACCAGAATTTCAATTACAGATTCAATTTATAACAGCAAGAAACTTAAAGAACATAAAGAGAGAAAGAATACTGCATAAAGGATTTTTATCCTGGTTCGTTTGCAGTCCAGTGCAAACTACATCCAGGCCTCCCCTTCTGGTTCAGGGAGATTTTCTTTCTTCACAATATTAAAATATATATACAAACACCAATTCAATTACAAGTACATAGGACATTCCTTTCTTGAAATCTAGGACCTCTAAATCCTTGGTTTGACTCTACCCTTCGCCTGAGAAAACCTTTCTCACGAAACAGCCCCAGTCAATATTCTTGTCCTCAAATCAAGACCTTCTAGCCTTGGTGAAGAACCTCAATCTCTATGGTGATCTCACACCAAGAGACAAATCCAGAATACACAAAAAACACGTTAAACAGCAAGGTATACTAAGCACAATAATGCTTGGAAAACAGTAAGCATATGATAATATACATATAATTTCAAATGAGTTAATCAAATGCAGTATACATATAATTTCTCTCTAACAATATCTAATGCATGAGCATGTGAGCAAGATAAGAATGGATACAGAATTATGCAAAAACAGTAAGCATATGATAATAATCAAAACAACATAATTTCTTTCTTCTCACGCATGCAATCTCTCTTTCAAAAACAGTAAAACAAGTATGCAAAATGCTCTCTAAACAGCCCTATACAATAGAATGCAATGCTATGGTTTTCTGAACGTTGCCTCTTATTTATAGCATAGAGAATAGGCGGTTACATTCGTTGCAAAACAGTTTAAACAGTTAAACAGTTAAACCATATTTCAGTTATAACAAATAACAGACTAGTTAATCGATTAAGACTCTTTGTTAATCGATTAATGAAGCAACATAATGACACATAATATAGTTCAAACATAAAACACACATTTAATAGAAAAGTAGTTGCGTTAATCGATTAAGTTACCACGTTAATCGATTAACTGGAACATTTATGCATATGTTTCAAAAGGTAAACTTCTCATACGTTATGGATAATATATATACATGTTCTACTAATTAAATTATACCTAATATGCACATATAACATGTATGATAGATGCATGAACATACAATTAACTAGATGATATGTCTCATGGATATGATATGACAATTAAGATGGCTTAAGAGACTAGCGCCTAGGTTCACCTAACCTATACTTACTTACTACGGCACATATCCCAGACTACTTAGATTATAGACTCAAATTACGTCCTAGTCTAGATATGACCAAATGAGCATAAGGCATGTTGATTGTTGAGCCATCTTCAAGCTTTGATAGAACCTCGTCTTCATCAAAGCATAGGCAAAGACATGCTAGTGCTATCCTTGACAATGTGCACTTTCAGTCTGAAGGAGTCAGAATGGGTTCAAGCTAGACAAGATCAATTGAATATGATAGATGGTCAAAGGCTAGCAGCAATTTGTCATGGACAGTTGTACCAGAAAAGAATGATGAAGGCATATGGGACGAAGGTTCGGCCATGCCAGTTCAGGGAAGGAGATTTGGTGCTAAAGAAGATCTTACCAATCCAGAGGGACACCCGAGGAAAGTGGGCTCCAAATTATGAGGGACCCTATGTAGTCAAGAAAGCTTTTTCCAGCGGAGCCCTAATCCTAACAGACATGGATGGGAAAGATCTTCATCTCACCATAAATTCAGATGCAGTGAAAAAGTATTATGCCTAGAGATTACTTCCAAAAAAAAAGAAAAGAAAATATTCATATGTCGATCGTAGTATTTTTATTTACCATTTTGCACGAGGGAGAATGATGTAAAAGAAACCCATATGGTGTAGACCTCAGACATGTCGTCTTGATGGCACAATACGTTCTTGATATTCCAAATCACTAAGAACATATCCCTAGTCACCCCTTTGAGCCAAGACGATATGAAAGAAGTTCATTCTAGAAAGAAACACCTTAAAAAATATTGTGAACCTGGGGAAATGGTAGTTTTTCAATAAACCTTCATAGAGCCCAAAAGAAAGGATGATACTACAAAGAGAAAAGCCCGCTAGGAATTTCAATAAACTCCTAGGAAAAAGTTAGGGTACATCTAAACAAAAACTCAAAAGAGAAGTTCTATGAAAAGTTACCTCATGAAGACGATAAAGATAAACATCCTACCCAAAGTTAAACTCTAGAGAAGGACTGGAAATAGGATTATGGAGAAAGGTGGGATGGGAAATACATTATTTGAGCCGTATATCTATTCTTTCTTAACCACTAGCCAAGCCACGCTACAAGCTCTAAAAGTCCTTGTTGAGAGTCGAACATCTGAGGTACACACCAGGGTACAAAATAAACTGACTCCAAATAAGTTAGTGCATATCTTTTTCAAAACTTTTACATATTGCGATCCTCGCGTAAATAAAAAATACTAATAATAAAAAAATAAAAAATGTTTCAAAAACCCGTTAAGTCGAAAACCCGAAAGGGCGACTTAAGAAAAAATTAGGGACACTAAAAGAAAAGGAATTACCTCTCAAAGCATGATATGTCAATGACTCAGAAATCTAAACATCGCTAGAAACTGGGGCAGAATTTTGGTTGTTTCAAGAAAATATACCAAGTAACACAATCTCCTTGGAATAAGTCAACATCAGAGTTGGAAACTGGGGCAAATTGTCAATGGTTCGAGAAATCCACCAAGTATAATCGATTTTCTTCAGAGGAATCAGTAGTAAGACTGGAAACTAGGGCATATTTTTTTGAAAAATATTTCCCCAAACTGGGAAATTTCGAAATTAGTGGTAAAGTTTGGGTTAAGGCTTTGGCTTTAGAAAAGCTTGTATGACTTTCATTTTTAGAAAGCTAAAGGAAAATGAATTAATTTGGTTTTTTCTATATATATACATCTGTGTCTTTTAGTATGCAAATCATTTTCCAATAAACAAAAAATATACTTGACAAAAAGATTGATCAATGTTTTTTAGTCCATCCTAATGCTTTGTGCCTAAAAGGGTGTGATAGGGGACACAAATGCGAACTTCGACAAAAGCAAAACCTAGATCTCTTACCAAATTTCAGCATGTATAATGTAAAGGGGTGTTGCGGAAGCATCACAGGGCCTTCCAATAAGCATAAACAAGCATGCATAACCATATCATTCAAAGCACAATCATATCTAAACACAAACACCAACATAAGCCTCATGTTTCACAAACCAACCATCGCATATAATCATTTTACAAAAAACATTACACTTGTGCATTCAAATTATTCATTTTATGCATCTTAGTTGCTTAGACAATCATCCTAGAACCACCTAGCGAGTTATGTAGCATCACAAAGACAATCGTTTTGGCAGCATGGGTGCCTCAGCAAATCCCTGAATCATTTTGGCAACATGGGTGCCTCAGCAAATCCCTGAACCGTTTTGGCAGCACGAGTGCCTCGGCAAATCCCTGAATCGTTTTGGCAGCACGAGTGCCTCAGAAAATCCCTGAATCGTTTTGGCAGCACGAGTGCCTCAGCAAATCCCTGAATTGTTTTGGTAGCGCAGGTGCCTCAGCAAATCCTTGAATCGTTTTGGCAGCACAAGTGCCTCAACAAATCCTTGAACCGTTTTGGCAGCACGGGTGCCTCAGCAAACCCCTGAATCGTTTTGGCAGCACGGATGCCTCAGCAAACCCCCGAATCGTTTTGGCAGCACGGGTGCCTCAACAAATCCCTGATCCATCACGACAAGCGCGGGAAATACCTCAACAAATCTCTAGTTCACCAGCAAAGCATCGATATACTTCATCAAAATTCGGTATCCTCCCAATGGCCTTTTTCTGAGCCTTAACAAAAACAGTGTTCATCTCTTTACTAGTTACTTACCATGATATCTTTCAAACCTTGGTTTGCTTGCTATCAGGTAAGTAACAAGTAAAGAGATGCAGTTGTGAACACTCATTTTTTGTCCTGCCCAGAAAAAGCCCAAAATGTTTAAAATGAAAATAATAAAATGAATTTACTTAATTTCAATGAGTAAAAATAATTAAAACCATGTTTTGGAGTTTTTTCAATTTAATTCAATCAGAGAAATTAAAAAAAAAACTTGGGACATCTTTCTAGAAACTTCATTTTACGAAAACAAAACTAAAAAAGAAAATATAATAAATACTAATATTAAATTTATGTTGATAAGGTTCCTAAATCTAATTGATTGGGTTAACTAGAAATATAACAAATGATAATAGTAAACTTATGTTGATAAGGTTCCTAAATCAAAGTGATTGGATTAACCGAAAAGTTAAAAATAATAAAAGTAAGAAAAAATAATTAAATTAAAATAGACTCTAAAAAAGCCTATAGTCATTTTTCTAAGCAAAAGAGGATAAAAATAATATTTTATTATTTTTTTTTCCGAATAAAATAAATAAAAGATAATTAAAAAAAAATTCATTAATTTTTATAATTAAATTCGAATTTATAAAATAAATAAAATAAGTGATATATTATAAATATCCCTTTTAAATTCCAAATAAACAATAAAATAATTTATTACTTTACTTTTTCGAAAATATAATTTTAAAATAATTTAGACATATTCAAAGATATTTTTATTTATTTTTTTGAATTAATTCGAATAATAAAAAATAAATACAAAAACCAATTTAAAATGTCTTTTATTAAATAATAATATAAAAAATTAAAAATTAAAAATTAAAAATAATAAAACACCAAGTCAAATCTGACTTGGTAAGTGCCTATTAATAGGGGATTATGGGTTAGTGGATAATATTTTGTTAGGGTTAGATTAGGTTTAAAAAAATTATTATAAATAGGGGGTTAGTTGTAGTAGGTTAGTCTTTCTTCTCCTAGTTCCAAAAAAATACTGCTGAGAAATTGTTTTGCCAAAGTGAGAGAGAAGAAAAGCAAAAGAAAGTAAGAGAGAGAAAAATACTTAAGAGGATTGGGTGATCGAGTGTGTGTGAGAGAAGGATAATCTGCGTGCACCCATCCCAAACACCGTCCGACCAGTCTTCATCATAGGAGCCATCGTTTAACCACCAGAATAACCAATCATCTCGTGACACGCAGGCGAGTGCACGCTAACACGCATAGACGCGTGCACACTAGACAAAACGTCCTTGCCCAATGTATTATCCTCTACAGGCGCACCTATTGCCAGGTCGTGCACCCTCGTCTTCTGTCCAGTAAAGTTGCGACACACATGTGGTTTCTTTCTACGCTTGTAGATGCGACCGCAGCGAACCAAAGCCTCTTTCCATAGCAAACGTTCCAGTGTGTGCGGGTACATTGTAGAAGTTGTGCACCTTCAGACGTAGCCAACACAAGACTGACATATGGCAGTGTTCCTTCAACAACACCTTTCAGCCACTGCTTAAGCGACACGTGAAAGCTCATTGTGCTC
Source organism: Lupinus angustifolius (assembly GCF_001865875.1). NCBI lineage: Eukaryota > Viridiplantae > Streptophyta > Magnoliopsida > Fabales > Fabaceae > Lupinus > Lupinus angustifolius. The sequence goes on from NC_032014.1 coordinate 25,424,014, forward strand.
CCTGTTGCATTGGATTATTACCCTTCCAGGTTTGAAATTCTTCCATTTATTCTTATTTCTAAGGCAATTTAACTTTTTTAGGAATAATATCAACCACATTTAATAAATAAAATTAATTTGTTGGACAATGAGCATAATAATTTTATTTTTGTAAATAGAAAAAATAATATATTTATTTGGCAAATAATAACAATAAAAAAAAATAAAAGTCTTTTTAATTTAGTTAATTATCAATAAAATTTGTTAGGAGTTTATTATCATTAAATTTGTTCTTTAATTTAGTGCTAAAAAATATTTAGAAAAATTCAGAATATTGCTTTAAATGGATTTTAATTGTTTTATCCAAAAAACATTTTCTTATAATATTGTTATTGGTCTTTAAAAAAATAAATAATTTTGAGAATTAATCAAAGATGGAGAGAAGATCGTTTGAACCGATTAAATCTCAAAATCGTTTAAATTCTATTTTCTTAAGTAAATAAATGACAACAATTAACCCAAATGAAAAAAAAATTACCAATAAATAAATATGCAAAATCAATATTTTGACTAAAAAAGATATTTTCCTTAATTAAAATACACTCAACCAACAAACATTTTTCTACCTAAAGAACTGCGTAAGCATTGATTCCCTTAATAGGGATACGTAGGACCGGAGTCAATCTTGTCAGACTTAACTAAAATAAATATAAATAGTTTTGATCATTTAAATTAATTAATTAACAAAATAATTTAATAATAAACAGTAATAATAATAAAGTCACTTATTTTAGTGAAGGGTATTGCCTAAGACATGCGAGTAGGATGTTAATACCTTCCCTACCTTGTAACCGACTCCCGAACCTGGATATCAAAAATCGAAAAACCCAAGGTAATTGGACTTAAAATATTTTTCTACGTTTTTAACTATAAAATGTAGTGGCGACTCTAAACAAAGTCGTACAGTCGAAAATCAGAGCATGATAATTAGATAAGAGATTGCGACTAGTCAAATGTCTAATTCACAGTTTAACTCATTAAAATAGTAAATCCGAACCAAATTTTATAACACTATTTATCGATAAAGATAATTTATTACACATAGATGAAAGAATACTGTTTAACACAAAATCCTAAAACCAAACAAACCCTACTTTTAGCCTAAAAATTGAGAAGAGGAAGGAACAAAGCCTGTTGAAGTGGAACTGGGCTTAATTGATGCAGAATAAACGAATGTGCCTTTATCAACCACGTAGGCCCAATGTGTAAGTCAGATGGGAATGAAATAAATCACAACCCTACCAATGGTTTTCTTCCTCTCGTCCCTGAAAGGGTGAACTCACCAGCCACAGCTAGCAGCGGCTCCACGTTACTACTTTGCTACTTCGAAAATGGGTTTGTTCCAAATCTCTTATTCTCTCTCTCTCTCTCTCTGTCTTTGATAGCGTGAGATTCTGATTTATGTGAATATGTGAAGGTATCTCTCGTGATTCCATGCATAAGAGGCGCGCAACTGGAGGCAAGAAAAAAGCTTGGAGGAAGAAAAGAAAGTAATTTCTTTTAACTAATTTTTTATCTCGTGTGGTCGTTGTTTTTTTTATTCATTAGCTTGGTGCCAAGTTTTTTTGGTATAAGGGTATCCTTCACTGGGGTGCGTGACCGTCTCTCTCATACTAATTGAACCCTTGACCTTTTGGTCTATATGGGGATCTAGTGGGGCCTTACATTACACACCTTATTGGTAGCCTGGTTCTAAGTTTAAGGGGAGGTAACTATGGGATAAAGAAGAAATTACTGTTAAGTCCTTGATGCTTGCCTTAATTAGAGCATGACATTCTCTTGTTTCAATGGCGCAATGTGATGATTTTGATAGCATAATTCAGGCTTGACACAAATGTTTTTAAGTGAAGCATAACTAGGTAAAAGCAGTGTTGGTGTTATTAAGTAAAAAAAAAATTGGAGCACACTGTAAGAAATATGATTTTATGGGATTGGTTGATTATGTGAAATTCTTGAGTTAGAAAATATGATTTGGTTGATTGATTTTTTGTAATGTTAAACAAAGGAAAATATGTTAGGAGGATTAAAATATCATTTTAAATGCTTGTGACCCTGTTTATCACCATTCTTGTTGTGATTTGATTGGCACCATGGTTAAGTAATATCTTCTTTTGTTATGGTTGTGTAAGAAGAAAACATCGAAGAGTTCAACAATGGTTCTGTTGCCATGCCTTTTTTAATCCCTTTTTGAGCAGGGAGTGGCATAGTTTGTGGGAGTGTTGGGGATGAATCAAAATACGGTTCGATACGAAAATGTCGTAAAAATAGTTAGAAAAGATAGACTGAGCTAAAAAGTCATAGGTTATGCCCCAAATTCAAGATTTTCTTTCTATTTTTGCTCTACAGCTTCACCATGCCTTTATTTTGTGGTAACAAATAGAAGACCCTGTTTGTAATTCATTCTGACCGGGGGATTGATGTTCCAAAAATTGTGTCTTTACTCTTTATACAAGATTTACTCCTCTTTTAGATTTAATGTCATGATAGTTTATGCATCATATAAACATTACTAGCAGGGGAGTGTTGCATTTGTAGATAATTCAATATTCTCTGTTTCTACTTATTTTAAATTTTGCCACTAATCGGTTTCCTGATATTTATTCTCTGTTCAATGGGCTGTCTTTGTTTACAGGTACGAGCTTGGGAGACAACCAGCAAACACAAAACTTTCAAGCAATAAAACAGTTAGGAGGATTAGGGTCCGAGGTGGGAATGTCAAATGGCGTGCTTTGAGGCTTGATACTGGTAATTTCTCTTGGGGGAGTGAAGCTGTGACTCGCAAAACAAGACTTCTTGATGTGGTGTATAATGCATCCAACAATGAGTTGGTTCGTACTCAAACATTGGTCAAGGGGGCTATTGTTCAAGTTGATGCAGCACCTTTCAAGCAGTGGTATCTCCAACATTATGGTATTGAAATTGGTCGCAAGAAGAAGAGTACAACTTCGGCCAAGAAGGAAGGCGAGGTATGATAACTTGAACAGTGTGCTGATGTATATTTGCTTCTTACATACAGTTTCCCTTTCATAGTTAAACCACATACCTTGGTATTTAATGGAATAGCTTTTAAGAAATGTTGGCTGTTGGAATTTAGAAGTTAGAAGTTTATATCTGTTGCTTTTATTTGTGGATTAGTATTCAAATTTAAGATAATTATTTCATGCAATTGCACTGTTCAAGTCTCTCAATTTTATTAGTATCTGCACTTTGCTCTGTTTAAATATAATATTGTCACTCTTCTAAAGCTGATTATTCTTTGTGAACTTAGGCATGTCAAGCTGACACTACGTTTTACCAATATCTTTTGATTTATTTTTATCCTGTTTCGAAGCAAAAAACTGATTTTATATCAGTAATTTATTATCAAAGGAAAAAGATTTATTCTTCATTACTTGTTAGATTGAAAACCTTGGAATATTCTTTGCATCATTTAATATCTTTTTTAACAGGTTGCTGAAACCACAACTGAGGAGGCGAAGAAGAGTAACCATGTCTTGAGAAAGTTGGAAAAGCGTACACAGAACCGGGTTCTCGATCCTCATATTGAAGAACAATTCGGAGGTGGTCGCCTTTTAGCTTCTATCTCATCTCGACCTGGCCAATGTGGTCGTGCTGATGGGTATGTCACTTTTTGCTCCATTACCTTTGAAATATATCGAAGTGTATGCTTTTCTGCAGCCAATGAGGTAGCATATTTTAGAATTGTTTTTCAGAGCTATGTTGGTTTTCATTGAGCCAAGTCTCCCATTTACCAGAATATATATATGATCTTGAATTTAAATTATGATAAGACTAAAATATAAGAAAGATCGTTTTCATTCTAAAAGGTATCTCCCCTATTAGATCAAGATCCATAGATGGTTCCAATTTACTCCAGCATATTGACAGTGTTTTAATTTCTTATCAATTTTACTCTCATATTCAAAACAAACATGTGTAGTGATGGATGTTCACTTCAAATACAAACTACAGTTGTCTGATGATTACTATATATATATATATAGGAATAAATGTATACACCGACAGTGCATGAGTTTTATACACTGTTATTGCATTATTCATGTTTAATCATCATTAACTCTTTGATGAATGATGTATTGACTATATATAAATATTTACACTGAAAGTGCATGAATATTGCATTCATATTTAAAACATAAAAGAGATTAACTCTCAATGTGATTTTGACAATATTCTTTAAATTATGGATCTTGACACGGAAAGTGAACTCCCAAAAAAAGTAATATATATAGTAAAAAGAAAAATATAGCTGGCAGTATTTTGAATTTGACAATATTCTTTAATTTTTATTGTTCAGGATCTAAGAACTTATTTTTGTTATGAATTTGTGGCAGATATATATTAGAGGGAAAAGAGCTGGAGTTCTACATTAAGAAGCTTCAGAGAAAGAAGGGCAAGGGAGCTGCTGCTTAAGGATATTGTCAATCTTCCTACACCTTGTATCAGAGCTTCATGTTGAAGCTATTATATTATATTATATCTAAGACACAATCAGAAAATCAGTTTTGCCAGGAAAAGTACTTTTTTTGGTGGAATGGGTATTTGGGCGTTAACATAGCCCAGTACTTTTAATTGTTTTACTTAATAGTGAGTCTTGTTTAAATAGACTACCACCGCCATTATAACTTTTCATATGCTGGTATTATTCTGAATGTGATGTGTATCTGTTTATTATTCTGTTGCTTGCCTGTGATGTGGGTTGATTCTTTTCATGTGTATCATGATTTGTATCGACCAGTTATTGGAGATGGAAATGAAAAGAATCCTCGCCAAATCAATATTAAGAAGAAATGATGTTATAGTCTTATAGAGCACATGTTTTAAGAAAAAATGATGATATTGAGATTTTTCTTTTTCTTACACGAACCTATTAAAAGAGACGTGGTTGCTGGATTTTGCAAAATCAATACAATTATTAGCATATCTATTATTAAACTCATCAGGGTATTAGTATGATGTTATAACTGTACTCACTAATTAAATCCCACATGAATAAAATTAAATATATACAAATATTATATGAGGAGTGAAATAAATGATAAGAGGAAAAAAAAAATCTAAAGTAACTTTTAAGTTTAACTCATTTCGTTCATTGGATATAAGAAAATGGATGACTGAGATTGAATATAATCAATGTAATTTAATTGAGATGTAAGCATATCTATCCTTGTATTATATTAAGATTAGGAAAAGCAGTGAAGGTGAATTCATTAAAAGAATGTATGTGACTTAGTAAAGTAGTAAAGAGATCCTTCCTCCTATTATATTTTAGAAGTATAAACAAATGAATAGTTATAGATTTGATCTTCCACAAGATTTTGTAAAAAAAAAATTAATTTCAGAAGAAATTTATAAATTTAATTGAAAGTCAGTATGAGCAGTATATGGTTTAAATAAAAACTGATTGATATAACTAATTTTGTTTAATATGATTGTATGATCGATATAATTATTATATCATGTCACTAAGAAGACCGACTTTCTGAATGAACCGGCTAATCGGGTCCAGTCTTCATAACCACGGTTTGAACTAATTGTATAGCCTATTAATGGAAGCTGTTCTTTGATTAGAAAATAGCTTATTGTTAGATTAAAGATGAATGGTTATAAATTATAATAGAAATAATAGTATTATAGATAATTCTTTATCAAACAAATTTCTCCGTTATAGTTTGATCCTCTCAACGAAGTCATGTTAACCACATGGAAGAATAACAAAATCCAAACTTGATGAGCCTTTTGCTTCTCGAGCTTCCACACCTGAAGATACTTTATATATCTACTAAAATTGTTGTCTCATACTATATCCTAAATTCAGTCCGGCACCAATGAAAATATGCATGTTAATTAAAAAAATTCAACATTTCATTATTTTTTTCTTATTTTTGTTTTATTGTCATTGACACTTGACAAGATTTAGGATGGTTTGAGACAACACATCTTTGTTAGCTATGTATAACCTAATACTATAGATACCTTGTAGTTGTCATCCAATATATAAAAAGATTAGGGAATGATATAGTTACATAATGATCATGTGAATGGAGGCAACTCTCGTGGTCTCTGCTTACATGGTTTTATTTTTGTTGCTTTGCCTTCTATATGTGGTGCTGGAAAACCTTACAAAAGCCTTACCAAAGACTTTGAGGATGATAAATGCGAGATCCATATGTAGATATGATCATTTGTATAAACAAGGGAAGTTGAAGCCTTGCAAATAGTGCAACTGGGACACAAGCCAAAAGAGCAAATGGAATTGACACCCATTTTACTCTCTCCCGGAGCACCAAAGTAAGCGCCGCAACAAATGCTATCATTGTAGTTACTATAGCAAAGAACAACGAAGCCAGACCTAATATTAATCTCTCTGGTAATGTCTTGAGAAAATCTTCTTCGGCGTAACGCGCGGTTAGGATTGATAAAAACATCAAAAGAGAAGCCATTGAGGAAAACAAAGCTAATGCATCTGAGACAACATACAACATGAGTGTGTTATCTGACAAGAATATTGGAATTCCTTTGTCTTGGTTGTTACCTCCTGGTACAGTGAGAAGAGCAGCGAAAACAACTGTAGCAATAAGCGCTGCCACTATCATACAAGAGTTTGTTGTATCCTTCATCCATTTCTCTCCTTCTTCACGCAAAGTCTTGTGTTCTTCCCTGAATAATTGCCAAGCTGTTTTACCATCTTGGTTTTTAACTTCTTTGTGAAGAGGGTGATCCAATTTCTCTACTTCCTGTTGGATATTATGCCATGTTTTCAATATGATAATTCTATATCATAGATAGATATTCGACTGCCTACTGCCTAACAGAACCTTCACCTTTTATCCGGATTTAGGACCGGCTATGTAATTGACAAAAAAAGTTAGTACCAAGATGATTATTATAAGATTAACAAACCTTGAACCACTGTAACTCCTTTTGCATTTGGAATGCTGCACCAGAAATTGAGGCCAGTTGAGGAGAAGCAAACTTTGCTGCTAGATGTGATGTAGTGTTCTGTGATTCATCTACTACCAAGATAAAAATCTTACAAATAATGGGCATCTTGCATAAAAGACTAAAAACCTTTTCTTGTCGGTTCTTGATCGCAACTTGAGCTATATATCCTTCATTTGGTATGTAAGTCCAAACCAAATCCGGGAAGAACTGAAAACATATCCTCAACATTTCAACTATGCCAGATGATGTGGCGCTGGAAATAATGTCTGCACTCACAAAGGACTGCCAGAATTGAGAATCATTCATGGTTGAAACTTGTGAGCAAACATATTCTACCAATCTCATTGCAAATACATGTCTCAACTTTGCATCTCTGACTAGCTTTATGCTTGGAACTGCAAATGAAGTTTTTTTAATTAATAAAGGAGAATCGGAGAAGCTAAGAGAAGAATTCATCTCGAGGATCCCTACGAATATAATTCCATACAACTGATACAAGTATAACATACCAAGATTTTGAAGTGCATCCCATATTGTACCTCCGGAATAAGGTTGGTGATAGCTTGACTCGCCATAAGAACCCTTCAAATCTCCCGTTGACAGACCTGGCATTGGAACACCTAATATAGTTGAAGAAGATGAATGTTAAATTTTTAATAAGGCAACGGAGTATTACAATTTCTGATGAAGCGTGTATGAAAAAGTATTTGCGCTTTAAAAAGGATACTTACAATTGTAAATGCATCTTCCCCAAAACCCAAGCTTATTTCCACTCTTAAAGCCGGAAGGCATTTTTGACAAAACGTTGAGTATAATGCTTCCATTTGAGTCTGTAATGGTGGCCAGGGTGGGATAGCGCTGGAGAAGGAATATGGTGATATCTGTACATAGGAGAAAGGATGAAGAAAACGGAGATGAAACATAAACAGTGTGTTTTATGTGCTTGATTATCAAAGTAGTCTAATTATTCTTCAAAAGTTACTTAGAGAATGAATTTTATTGCATTAATAGTTTGATACCACTTTGTCAAGACCTCCATTCAATACACTTTAGGTACTTACTATAAGATCAAATCGTCAAGGCAACTAACTGTTGCCTTAGCCTATTTTTCTTTCTTGATAAGAAACAACACTGTTAGTATTAGACTAAAGAACCCATAAATTTTCCGTCATGGGGAGACACATACTTAAACTTATATCACTAAAAATATAACATTTTTCTGATAACACATACTTAAATGTGAGTCATGAGTTGTATAAAAAGCCCTATAGTAACAGCATATTACATAGCAATGAAATATCAAAGAGGAAAGTCCAACAAATTTCATAATTATTCTCTACTAGTTTTCATATTTGGAAACATTGAATAGTTTTCTCATTTTCAATACTATCAAAAATATTTTTCTCGGCATAAGTAACTAAACAATGATTCCTACTCTGATATAATTTCACATCCTGTTGTATTGTTGATGATACTCATAGGAGAGAAAGCTCATTCAACTGTTGCAATTACCACTAGTAATATCAATGTTAACTCCAAAAACTTGTATACCAATGGATATATAACATGCTTCTTAGTCTCCACAAGCATTATAAAGAGATAAGTCATTACCAAAAATTCTAAAAATGCAATGTCAAAACACACATCATTGATGTCTGAATGGTGTTTAAACCAATTAAACCTAATACGGGACCTCTTCCGGTTTGATGTTCGGCTTAGGTTTCACACCATTGCTTTTAGGTATAAAGTGTAGTTTATTTATTCATATAATTGGTTAACTTTAACTTTTGAGTATAGAGGATGCACCACTAACAGTAGTTAATCCTCCAATCAATACAACTTAAATCAGCAAAGAAAATATTTTCTCCTTCCAGGATAAGAACTGAACTAGAATGTTGTTAATAATATAGTATGAGACTAATAGATAACAGATTTATATTGACACTGTACTTGTCCATCACACAATTCATGGATAAAGCCATAAAGGCACTAAAACTTTAAACTTAAATCATTCTAACTCATGGATCAGGAATCCTGAAAACATATATAACATATACATATACCATTGAGCAAAGAATTTTAATTACCATGAAATCCTGCAGCAGTAAGCAAAGCAACAAGTTGAGTAGCAGAAGGACCCGAGAATGGACAACCAGGTCTCTCATCAGTAGTATTCAAAGCAAGGTACCACACCATCTCTTTACATATAGTAGAGGTAATACTATAGAAGAGTGGTGTGAATCCTTTAAAGTCAGTTACTTGTGTCAGAGAAGGATTTTTGGCCACCAATTTCTTTGCAGTCTCTATGCTCTCACCCATTGCAACATAGTGTAGGCAAGAACAACCCATGAAGTCCAATTCTGCAAGGGTTTCTGCAGGCATATGTTGCACCAGCTTCCCTACAATTTGCCAACGACCTCCTACGGCTGCGACATGTAGTGCAGTCCGGCCAAGTATAGTGATCTTTGCTGTCCAAGCACTAGGGTTGTGATCAAGGAATGCCTTTGCAGATTCCCAATCCCCTTTTAATATTGCCATGTGCAAGGGTTGGAAGTAATTGTGGTTAAATCCCCTAGCTTTTGTCAGAAAAAGTACGAATATGAGTTCATATAGAAAGAGGAAACCAGAATGGCTAAAACTTAAAGACTGCAACATTTATTTGCAAAACATCAATTAATAAACAAGCATTGTGTGTTCTAGATTTGAATGTGAATTATGGAAGCAGTTTTCTGAATCAAGCATGCATATGCAGTATGTTTGAATATAGCATGATATAAAGTAAGATTACAGGTAGAAGTATTAACTTTTACATCTAAGGAGATTAGACTTTAAAATTTTCTTATGACCTGGTCAATGACCATCTAGAAAGGGTGAGCCTCGGCACAATCTTAATGTTGCTGCTTAGTGATTAAGAGGTCACGGGTTCAAATCCTTGAAATAACCTCCCCGCTTGCAGAGTAAGGTTGCATACATTTACCCTCCTCAAATCTATCTCAGTAAGTGGGAGCCTTGTGCACTGGGCAACTCTTTATCTAGTCAAAGACAACCTATCGTTGGTGAGACTACAGTATTCACACTGATGCTACATACTTCCAAGACAAATGGACTATTTTAGACCTAAGTAAAATAATAATTTTACTAAACAATGCAAATGAACCCAAGGTTAGATAATCACATACATTACATATGAAATGAGTTCCACCCATAGTTACATAATTTTCCCATTTACCCTACGCAATGCGTACCAAATTCAATGTGAGTACTTGAGTTGTCCAATTTGAATAACTTCTCCTAAGTAGTTGGGAGGCTCTCTAAGAGTAACATAACCAATTTGGATAACTTTTTCAACAACTTTACATTTAATAACACAAAATACAGTGTTTACCATTAACACAACATTTTTACCACCCAAATTACCAACTTATCAGTGGTTTCACCTTATGAAAATTGAGGACGAGAGATATCAAGAAAGAGAAAAGGATGTATATTGAAAGTGTTAGAGTTTTATATACCGTGATTTCATCATCCACCACTCATTTTCAATGATTATTGGCTTTTCACAAAGAAAAAAAAAGTAATACAAATGAAAAATACTTATTGTGAATAAATCAGTACACCGATGATGCATAGATATTACATACTTATAATAATTGAAAAATACATAGAGAAAACTCACATACCAAACTCAGCAGCAGCAGCTTTCACATCATCAAAGGACATAAGTAGAGTTGATTCTGCAAATGCCATTTATAGTGCAAAACTTTGTCTTTGTTTCTGCAAGGTGAAACCTGGTTGAATGCTTGATCAGTAGGTGAAGGTGAAGAACTGAAGATGCATGAGCTGAATCATTCGGTTGTTCAAGATAAAAGAGTTGGAGATGCTTTCAGTGTCGACAACGCAAAGCTGAAATTCTTCTTTCAGTGCTGTAGTATGCAAATCCTATTCATTCCGAGAAAAAACAAGCTTAGTAGGACAAGTTATACTTTAAGTAGCATTGTAGAGTGAAAAATTTATGTAGGTAAAGATTTATACAAAATTAATATATATTTATCATTTATTTATATTATTCTATTTAAAATTAATAATGTATTTATCTAATAATAGTGCATACATTATATTCTTATTTATTAATCCTGCGATACTTTAATTTTCATTTTAGTATTTTTTTATCTTTTTTTTACATATCACTAGCTATCTTGTTAGAAATATTTAGGTTAATATACAGTACTTTACATTAGTGGAATAATAATTATTCTGTGTGCATAATTCTACCTCTAATCAATTTTTATAGTATTTTCTAGGTAGTTTTAGATGAATTAAGGAAGAAAAAAATATTATTAAAGTGGACTAACAATTATATCATATGTATAGTATTTTGGTAACAATTTCATTTAAATCTAAATTATTTTTTTCTTCATATAATAAATAAAAGAACCTCAAAATTCTATTTTTATTAGAAGAGTTACTGTTACTATTAAAGTTTCATAGAAGGAATCATCAATTGAGCACTAATTAGGATTGAGATATCTATTTTTAATGATATTACATTCTCTATCTCAAAATAATTATAGTATTATTTTTAAATTTTAAAAGTTTTCTTTTATTCATATATATATATATATATATATATATATAGTATCTTACACGGTTAAGTAGAAGTGTTCTTTATCCATTTAATTAAGTATTAAAGTTAACCCAGAGGTAAAGGGACATGTTCCTTTTTTCCTTTTATGACTTTGAAAGTTGTGAATGCAGTTCAAGGCAGTTGATTCCTATTTCCACTTTCTCCTGCTGCATCTCACTTTTCTTTCTCTTTCAAACAAAATGGTTTGGAACAATACACTTATATCTAGAAAAAAGTAAAAGGTTGTTTTTACACTTCGTTTAGAGCCTACTTCGTTTGCTTCCTCGTGAAGCTTCCATTTGGCTCTCTTAAACAACTGAAATTCCCTATTTTAAAATTAATCAATAGGCTACTATTATTTTTAGTTTTAAATACCATTTTTTTCATTATCTTATTTAAACATTTCAATTTAATTATTTATTTATAAAATAATTTGTCTTTCATTATATAAAAAAGTTTCAAGTTTATCATTTTGTTTTATAACATTGCTCGATTTCACTAAATATTCACCTCTAGTTGAAATTTCGGTGTTTTGTTGAAAATTGGACAAACTCTTTATCAATATCTGTTTTTTTTCCTCTTCTTCTCCTAAATCTTATAGCCATCAGATCCCAAACAATTCTCAATTTAAACTCTAACCCTAATAGAGTCAAGTTCTTAATAAATCTCCATATTAAACTCTTACCCCAAATCTTATAGCGGTAAGATTCCAAAAAACAATAGAGAATGCCATAGGGGCTATTAGTATGTCCTATTTTATAGGCAAATGTTAATATATTAATATTTTATTATGAATCGGATTCGAACTTATAACCTCATTCACTCAATTTCTTAAACATTTCATCCTAAGCATTAGACCACCTTATGTATTATGTGGTGCTAAAGGCGTCACAATCGTAGACTTAGTGGCTTCTAATGTTGTGTATGTTATACTCCTCCATTCTTACCACAATTCGCGGAAAATTTCATGTGGTGGTAAGAATGTTGATATAGTAGATGATTAGTGGGAGTTTAATAACATGGCAAACTTGTTCACATATAAATATAGTATCAAGAAAATTGTTCTTAAGAGTGTTCAGTGAAAAGAATTATGAGAGATTAAGCACGCTTGGGTACAAAATTTGATAGTTGCGTTCTCACCTCCCCTTCAAAAAAAACTTTGCAAATAAAAAAAATGTTTATATACTTATTTAGCATATCCCATAAGAAATTGTTTATTAGGCACGAATATCTTATTGTAAAATCACTGAATGGATCTATGTCTTCATGTAGGAGGTGACTTGAAACTGATTTTTGTGGAGAATATATTATTTATTTCTATTAATGATGTATACATTATTTTATAATATATTATATACTTTTCTATCAATTAAGAATACCATTAATTTTTTTAGTTTTTATTACATCCATGAAACGTCGGATCATCCATGAAATCGACCGAATGTTTATTTATATTAATGGTCATTCGAAATCGACCGAATTAATTGATTTATTTTTTAAAAACAATAAAAAACGATGTTGTCTTAGAGAAAAAAGATTCGTGATTTTAAAATTAGTTTTATTGTTATTGTATTTTTGTGTATTATTTGTTGGTTGTTTAATTATATATTTGATAATAGTAATGTTTTTCTAAATTTGGAGTTTAACATTATTAGGTTGTGTTATTTAGTATTATAATTTTTTAGGATGTAAACTTTTAACTACTTCAACTAATGATGGACTAATTTGATCATTGACATAATAATATGACTGAGTTGATGAGTAGTCCAAATTTAATATTACTAAGTTGTCCATGATATATAAGAATAGGTTAAATGAATGACACTGATGCAAGTGCACAAATATTAATTATAAGGGTAACACAGATTTTACAATACATATAATTAAATACTAAAAATAAAAATAAGTGGACATTAATATATTAAAAATCACATTAATTGATGTATAAAATATAATTTTCTTATAATAGATACGAGGAGAGATCCGTTTACACTTAAATTAAGTTACACTGATTACATTCTATCAGCCATTCATTTTCTTAAATCCAACTAACCAAATGAGTAAGTGAAATAAATGATGAGAGAAAAAAAAAATCTCAAATAACTTTTAAGTTCTACTCATTTAGTCCATTGGATTTAAGAAAATGGATGACTGATATTGAGTGTAATCAATATAACTTAACTTGCATGTAAACGAATTCCTCCTCAATATATATATATACTAAAGAGGAATTATATATCCATATAAGTCAGATTATATCAACTATGACACTATTGATAAATTTTTATATAAAATAAATTCAATCAAACTAAATGATGGATTGAAAGCCATATAAAATTTCATAAAAATCAATCAGTATTTAGTAATCCATTTAAATACACTAAGATTAGCATAATATATGTTGGAAATATATAAAAATTGAAGCTATTTGATTATATATTTATTGATTTTCAAATATTCTCAAATTTGAAACAAATTATGTATATCATTATTAATTAATGAATGAATCAACATAAATTATATTTTATAAAAAGTTATTGATAATGTTGATGATATATCATTGTCAATTGACATTTTTGAGACGGATAACATATGATTGTGATTAGGAATGACAAAAAAAGCCATACATGTGGGTACCCGCAGGTAAAACCCGTACGGGCATGAGTGCGGGTCACAAACGGATACCCACGAATTTTATAAACGGGTTTTTAAAAATACTCGTAGTACATACGGGCGGGTACGAGTATTATGGTACCCATGTCTGCGGGTACCCATTATTTATATGATTAATATATTGTATTTAATTAAAATAAAAAGTACATTATTCTAACATTCATTACACTGTGTATATCTTTTCCTTTTACTTTGTTTACATATTTTATTGAGTTTGGAGGTGAAACATCCTACAAATATTATTACATATGTAGATTGACACATGTTTTACGAAGAAAATATATACTTTTTGTTAAGGAAATGAGAACAAAAAATCACACAAATAGAAAACACCAATAAATTTAGCATTTTTACCAAATATTCAATCAAAAGGTAAAATATAATTAAGTTTCATTTCATTTGAAACATAATAAAAGTAAAAAATTAAAAATTCATTTATAATATACAAAAATGCCTAATTGTGATTCGATCTTGAAGAACGCGAAATGCCCTCTCGATATATTTACTTGTGTTGGCCTCACATTCTGCAAAAATATCTCTTATCTCCCTCTTGAAAATGGATGGAGTTCACAAATGTAGCCTTTTCAAGATATATTCCATCATCTAGATAATTCCCTAAGTTATCATCATGTCCATTCACCTTAAAACCCACTATAGAATCTTGCTCTTTCATATGATTGCTAAACACATTTGATTAGCTTAAGACATTGATATTACTAATGGAACCCACAACCACAAAAAAAGGTATGTCAAATAAGTAGATCTTGTGAGGCCATTTCTTCAAGCATAACTATCGGTTTGCCATGATCACATCGAGAATGCATTGACTACGAACATACTTGCAAAGCCTCCTTAAGTATGGTGCCTCAGAAATTGGCATCTCACCATCTACAATTCTATCTAAGCATTCCAATATGGTGTTTTGGCAAATTTGCAAGTAGTCATTGACATTATTAGAAATTGCTTCATATGCCAATATTCGAATAATACTATGTTAACCTAATACAAAATATATAATAATACTACCTAAGTCCATATTTTCCAAAAAACCATTTTGCACAATATTTAATGAGCTCATAGTTGTCTCCTAATCATGTCAAATATATCATTGCTAAGGATCTTTAGCTCATTGACCTTCAATTATTCATAATTTTTTCCCTAAGTCTGATGTCTTCTTCCTTAAAATGCATATATTCATGTGTAAAATCATTTATGGCTTTCTCTTTTATATTGGAAGTGTTTCTACACAATGGACGTGTCAAAATAGGTGAGCTCAGGCCATATTCAGTGTCAAATGGTGTTTTTGGGGGCAAAAGATGACGAACATGGCTCAAAAGCATAATTTATTGTTCTCTTTCAAGTGTTACCTTCAAATATACTGACCATTTGGTATATCTTTTAACAATATCCATTGACATTTATACTTGAAAGCTTTTCCCACATTTTGTCGGTAAATGGCATATGAATCATAATTGTTAATTTCATTGCTACCGCTTATTTAATGTTGGCGCAACGAAAATAATCTTTACCACAAACAATTAAATAAAGCGCATAAAATAAATAGAAGAAAATAAACAATAAAATTTGGTAATGGAGTTCAGCCAGTTTTGACTACGTCCCCGGGAGCGTTGAGCGACTACCAAAATATTATTATTAGAGAATAAGGATTATAAGCCCTAGCGCACTCATAGGCCCAAGTGCCCATGTGGTGTTTCTATTTACTACTTCTATCTGGTGCATATTACAACAAGGGACTTAAGTCGAATATATAACATTGTTACTCAATTCTATTCCAATATTGGGAAATGTGGGACAAGTACAATATATATATACATCGATTGAAATAGACGAAGATATCGCTCCTTAGGAAATCTACACAAGAATTTTCACCTTAGCGAATATCTGACTCCACTTTGTTCAATGTATAATTCTATTTAAAAACTCTTCCACATAAGAGCTTGCTCCCCTTCAGCATAATCCTTTTTCGAGTATCCTAGACTATGACTACACTAATGTATAGGGACCCACCCAGGAACCATCCCTAGGAGGTTCTAGGTATTTTATTAACTTCATTGATAACTTTACTCGCAAGGTCTGGATATATTTTATGAAGCATAAGTCATAAGTCTTTGCCAAGTTCAAGGTTTGGAAGGTAGAGATAGAGAACCAGACTAGTAAAAAAATCAAATACCCGATGTCATGCAATAGTAGGGAGTACAAAGACTCACAATTTCAGAAATTCTGCGAGGAACATGGCATTCAAAGGAACTTTTCAGTGAAGAAGACTCCTCAACAGAATGGTGTTGCAGAGAGGATGAATAGAACTCTTACAGAGAGGGCCAGATGTATGAGACTGAATGCTAGACTTTCCAAAGGATTTTGGGCAGAGACACTTAGTGTGGCATGCCATGTCATCAATAAGTCACCACGAGCTTCATTGGATGGTAAAGTTGTAGAAGAAGTATGGATAGGTAACCTAGTCAATTATAATATGTTACACATATTTGGTTGTCATGGTTATGTACATGTACCTAGTCATGAACGATCTAAACATGATCCCAAGTCAAAGATGGGTATCTTCATTGGATATACCAAAGGTCTGAAAAAGGCTCAAGTTTTGGGATCTAGTTTCCAGAAAGGTGGTTTGAGTAGAGATGCAGTGTTTGATGACGATTTTATACTGAAACAATCAGTTTTGAAAGAAGTGCTCAAGCCAAATGGAGAGACTTTGGGATCAAATATAATTCCCGTGAAAAATGAAACATTTCAGGTAAATAAAGGTAAGGAACCATGCACTAGTTCAAGTCAAGAACATGATGATTCCCAGGCAAAGATTTCAGGTGTGCAAGAGTATCTACTTGCTAGAGACATGGATAGTCGTCCTATTAAACCTCCAAAGAGATATGACATTGAAGATATGGCTTCAGTTGCTCTTCATATCAGTTCAGGAGATCCATGTAGTTTTCAAGAGGCTATAAACGGCCAGGAGAAAGAACAATGAAGGAGTGTCATGATGGAGGAGATGTAGTCTCTACACAAGAACCAAACTTGGGAGCTTGTGTCATTGCCTCCAGACAAGCGTACAATTGGGTGCAAGTGGATGTACAGGAGGAAGCCAACGATATCAGAAAAAAATGGGGAAAATTTCAAGGCCCGTCTTGTAGAAAAAGGGCATTCACAAAAGAATGGGATCAACTATAATGTGATTCTCTCTAGTGGTGAGACACACTTCTATTAGTGTAATGCTTGCCTTGGTAGCCAGCCGGGATATGCACTTGGAAAAGGTGGATGTGAAGAGATTGTCTTTCTCCATGGTGAATTAGAGGAGAAATTTTTTATGACACAACCAGAAGGGTTTACCGCAACTGGACAAAGTCACTTGATTTGCAAAGTCTCTATATAGGTTGAAGCAGTCTCCTAGACATTGGTACAAGCGTTTTAACACTTATATGTTGACTTGGTTACAAGCGCTATGAGTATGATTGTTGTGTTTATGTGAGAAGCCTTGATGATGGTTATTTTATTTTTCTGTTACTTTATGTTAATGATATGTTTATTGTTGCTAATCATTTGAGTGATAATAATGAGATGAAAGTCATGTTAGGTAAAGAGTTTGACATGAAAGATTTAGGGGTGGCTAAGAAGATTCTTGGGATGGAGATTCACAGGGATTTGAGAGCTATAAAACTATGGCTCTCCCAGAAAAGCTATGTTAAAAGATCCTAAAAAGATTTGATATGAGCAATGCTAAAGTAATAAACACTCCATTGGAAAATTACTTCAAGCTTTCCTTATATCAGTGTCGAAAGATAGAGGAAGAGAAGAAACAATAGAATTTGGTAACGAAGTTTAGCCAATTGTGCCTACATCTCTGGGAGTGTTGAGCAGCTACCAAGATATTATTAGAGAATGAGGATTGCAAGCCCTGGCACACCAATGGGTCCAAGTGCTCATGAGGTGTTTCTATCTGGTGCTTATATATGATGTACATTACAGCAAGGGACTTGAGTCCAATATATAACATTGGCCACTCTATTCTATTTCAATATTGGACAATGTGGGACTAGTACAATATATATTTCAAGCATCCTCAACAATCTCTACCTTGATTGAAATAAATGAATATATCATTCCGTAGGAAATCTACACAAGAATCTCCACCTTAGCGAATATCTGACTCCACCTTGTTCAATGTATAATTCTCTATAACAACTCTTCCACATAAGAGTTTTCTCCCCTTCAACATAAGTCTTTCCGAGTATCCTTGACGATGATACCAAGAGTCTAGCTCTCTCAACATGTAGTGTAGCTTCCCATACCACTATCTAATGAAACATGCCGCCTAGCCACCTATTACTAGGAAGTCTTTCAATATATGGAACCTCTACACAAAAGTTCACCAACAACTGTCTTCTTCAATACTTAGTCAAACTGAACCTTGGAGCTTCCTTGGAAAGCCTCAACCGCTTGCACCACTGTCTAGTCCAACAATCATAGTTCAAAAGAACTATCATACTCCATCATAAGGAGTATACCCACAACACATACCTTGCGTCAATGTTAACCAATATCCGCGCCACATCCTTACATCCAAGCCAATGTACATGTCACACCCTACATCTCTACCAATATATGTGTTACATCTTACATCAAAGCCAATGCCCATGTTACACCTATATCAAAGTCAACCAACACTTATGTGCTTTATGGATATGCTAACAATTAGTATCATTCACTATGATGATACGTCATTAGGATATCCCACCTTCTCATCTCAAATGAGATCATTCTCTCAATATCTAGAGAGATATTGTCAGTACTTGTCTCAAGGTTAAACTCAACACGTGAGTCCCTATCTCTACCTTGATCCTAATCCAGTACATGAACTTCTGGGGTTCTGGATCAACACATATATCGCCCCCACCATAGTTTCGCCATATGTCCTTCTCCTTTGACAAACCTTGTCCAGCAAACACATTCTCCCCCCTCCTTTGCCATAATCTGGTGTCTGGACTAAGAGTCATCTACCAATTGGCTCTGATACTAATTGTTGGTGCAGCGAAAGCGATCGTTGCGTAACATTGGCCACAAACAATCAAATAAAGTGCATAGAATAAATAGAAGAGAAGAAACAATAGAGTTTGGTAACATGGTTCAACCATTTGTGCCTACGTCCCGATAAGCATTGAGCGTATACCAAGATATTATTAGAGAATAAGGATTACAAGTCCTAACACACTCATGGGCCCAAGTGCTCTAGGAATGTTTCTATTTGATACTTATATCTGGTGCACATTATAACAAGGAACTTAAATCCAATATATAACATTGATCACTCTATTCTATTCCAATATGGGGCAATGTGAGACTACTATAATATATATTTCAACCATCCCAACATTTACCTTTCCAAACATATGTTTATTAACCGACGAAATTGTGAATAGTAGGATTCATTCGGTGCCATTGAATCCCCACCAAGACATATCTCTTTCATTTATCGCATTGTCACGGTGATCTTTGTAATTGTCACAAACTCAATCCCAAAACTTTACAGATATTTGGTCGACTCCAACAACCTCATTTATTAAAATGTTGATACATGATTTTATGAAAAAATTTCTTCATGTTGTAGCCATGTTGATCTACTATTTTCCCCTTAGTAGATCATCTTCCCTTAGTAGATCATCTTCCCTAGTAGATCATCTTCCCTTAGTAGATCAATCTCTTATCAGACCTTCCTCCTTCATCATCAAGAGAAATAATTCCCAGGTCACCTTCAGTGCAAATTGACTTTATGTTAGTATGAGATTATGGTACTTAAGATTGATTTTAAGATTGTGGTACTTAGAAATATTGTGAAATTTGAAAATCTTCAAAGTTTAGGTTATTTTATGAATTTAGAATAAAAATTGACTTTTGATTTGAAATGAAAGATTGAGAATTTTGATTTGGGATGAAAGGTTGAGAAATTTGATTTGGAATAGGTGGACAATTACTCATGTATTGCAACAATTGATAATAGGAAAATAGATTATGTGGGCATGTTGGAATATTTTGGGATTCATTAAATAATGGACAAAAAAGATAATAATATATTTTGATTGTGTACCAAAATAACTTTGTTCACTAATATTCATAGAACATTCAAAATATGACTATAAAAAATTACAACAACTAGATAGTATTCAAAAAAAATTCTTTCTTTCGCACAATGACTTTCTTTTTTCTTACAAGGTGCTCGATTCACTTAGTGGAATTAATATCGCTTAGTGAATTTGGTGCAGAGAAACAACTCAAAAATGACCTATATTTGCTTAGCAGCCAAAATTTAGTTAGTGAGTTTGAACTAGCATTGAGAAGTCGGTTAGACCTAAACCCTATCCTCCTTTCTATAAATTCATACAATATTATGACCCTATGAAGTAATAAAAATGCATTCTTAAACAAGGAATGTGCTTAAAAAAGGGTCAAAATGATGCATAAGTACAAAAATGTGTAATACTAAGATTGTAACTAGGGGTGAATTAGTTGACTTAAATTATGGTCATTTTTTCTGCAAAATTAAGAGTTAAGTATAACGGAAAAATTATGCAGAAAATTAATAGATAAAAATCAAGAGATAAAGGAGAAGAGAGTACACCGAAATTTTATACTGGTTCACTTTCTTGTCCATCGAAAGCTACGTCTAGTACTCTTGCAGCACAAGAGATTTTTTCACTAAATATTATGAGTTGTAATTACAATATCTCACACCGAGACTGAAGGTTAATATGCATGTTCATAACATACACTGCGGAAAATTATGGATCTGTTTGTGTTAAAATATGCATACACTATAATAGTTTAGACAAAACGGTTTGTAAAATTACCTCAGGAGACTGTGATGGCTTTCGAAAATTATCCTTCAAAAGTATGAAGGTCCTACACGTGTATCCACAACGAGACCAATCTTTGTTGTATCAACACTTGATTTGTGGAAAAAATCAACTCAAAACTACTATATTTCAAACAACCCAAAAATTAGGATACAAACTTTTTTCTTTGTGTATGTGTATTGAATCACACGTCAGGTTTGGTTAATAAAAAACCAAAATCTCCCTCAAACAATTTAGTGCCAATTAATCACACATTAATTTAGCATAAAATCAAAACTTCATGAATCCATTTAATGCCAATTAATCACTCATCAATTCAGCATAATTTTTTGGTTTTTGGTTTTCAAAACTGACTATCAGTTTTAAACATTTGAAATATTACAATTAAGTCACACTTAATTATATTAAAGATGATTGAATAATATTATTTGTATTTTCGGTACTAGCAAAAAATCCAATAATATTCCACTTAAAAGTAAATATACAAAATTAAACTATTTAATTTAATCAATAATATTTTCTTGTCCAACAAAAATCAGAACACTCGTTA
>NC_032014.1:25445843-25494073 GCF_001865875.1 Lupinus angustifolius
TACCTTACACACTCACTAATACTTATATCACTCTTGGAAACACCTTTCTTATCACACGAAAGAAAGTAATTTACAATAACAGTGAAAAATATATATCAATGGCAAGATTGCCTATACAAGTATGAAATGTAATATCACTTGCAATCCAACAACTCTTTTGTATACTAAGTAATAATGCTCTTATAGTTTGTAAAACTTTTGAAACACTTTAGTTAATGCAACTCAGAAAATTCACTTTGAAAGTTTAAGAACAAGTTGCAATAAGTGCAGAAAAATGTTTCAGACAATTTTCAAAATTAACTTGAAAGTTTGTGTAAGAGTTATGTGTGTGTTGTACATGAGTTTCAGTACCTTTAATTAGGTTTTCCCACCAGTCATAACACCTCTTAGAAAGGGTAGGAATTGATTGGAATGAAACCATTTCATTTGGGATGAAAATCATTCACTTTGAAATCTGAAAACTTGTTCAACAACGCTTAGTAATCGATTACAAGCTTCAGTAATCAATTACCCAAACTCGCTGTCCAACTAGGCATTTAAAATTTAATTTAGAGTAATCGATTACAGCCTTGAGTAATCGATTACCCAACTTTGCCAGAACTGGGTAACCTATTACCCATATACAATAATCGATTACCCTGCACATTTGTTGTTGGATAATTGGTTTTCTCACTCATGTAACTTGTTACGTAGATCCAGTAACCTGTTACACACTATTTTTGAAAATTGCTTTGTTTATACTTGAAATGTTTCAATTTTCTTTAAAAATAGTTTGAGCATTACTACTATTGTATATTCAAGAGTATATGATAGAAGTACCTATTTAGACTTAGACTAATTTGTCTTGAAGCTTTATCTTCATAAGTATTCTTCTTTTTGGTGATGTTGATGTCCTCATCAAAACCGTTATGCTTTTCTAAATCATTCATCTTTCATATAGCTTACCTCGCCTTTTGAAAAAGAACTTGTAGCTAGCTACCCTATTAATACCAACTGAAAGTGCAAAGTGTCAAAATATCACTTAGCTTGCCTATGTTTTGGTGAAGACAAAGGATTTAGTGAAAGCTTAAAGATAACTCAACAAATCAACATGCCAAAAATTGAAGAGCTTCATGTCTAAACTAGAGTCTTAAATATGTGTCTTAGTTATTGAGTCTAGGTTAGGTAAACCTAGATGCAAATCTCACAAGTTCTAAAAACTATCATATCATTTACATGAGACATGCCATCTAGATTATTATATGTTCATGCATTAATCATACATATTATTTAGGCATCTTAGGCATAACATAATGGTAAAACATGTATAGTTGATAAGCATAACATATAGGTAGTTTACCATTTAATCTCTTAGCTGAAAATATGCCAGTTAATCAATTAAGCAAGGCTTTAATTGATTAACGTGAAAACAATTTTAATCAGTTTTAACAGATAACTAAAAAATAAAATTAAGTTATTCTAAACAGCCCGTTAATCGATCAAAAGGGCACTTAAACGATTAACTGGCCGTAAAACAACTTTACTATATAAACTGTGATTTTACACCATGCTTCATACATTCATTCATTCATTTTTAGAATTGCTAAATTGCATATTTTCGTGCTCATTGTATGTCATATAGGTAGAGAGAATTGGATGTGAGAATAGTGAGAGATATTATCATGCTTAGGGATTAAAATGTCATCCATTACATGTGATTAAATGTGTTCATCATTCTATCTTTTCTTGCATGATTCTTTCATTTCTTTTAGAGATTTCTTAGGGTAGCATTTACATGTTCTTCATGATTCTTATTATACATATTCTTGATAATTTGTGAAATTTGTATAGGGTTTATAACTTGTTCTTAATTGTAATATTTGAGCCATTTTGTACTTCACATTACTCTGTTTTTTGTGTTGCTTTTGTAACAAGGAAAGTCGTCTATTGGTGTCGTACCACCTACAAGATACAGAGAGTCTTCACTAAGACTTGGAGGTCTTGAGTTTAGAACATACTCTTGGCTGGGGCTGGATCATAGGAAATGTTTTCCTAGACGATAAGTGTGGTCAAACCAAGGTAGGGGTTCTGGGAATTCGAGAAGGTAGCGTCCAAGGTCTTGTAATTGGAAGTGTGTTTGTAATATACATTGGTTTCAGTTTTAGAGAAGAAAATCTCCCGAGATCGGAAGGGGATGACTATTTGTAATTTTGCAGTGGACCATAAAATGAACCAGTATGACTATATGTAGTTTTTTACCCTTATCTCTTTATCTTTTAAAGTTGTTTTTAATTGCCTATCTTAGCTGATAATTTGAATATTGTAATTCTACCATATAAAGATCAATTGTGTTCAAATATATATGTTGTATCATTTTTGTATAATAAGTGAGTGGCTGTACAATCGAGCCATTAAACAAATGTCTGTTCTGTGCGACTTAATCGATTAAGGCGGTCCTTTAATCGATTAACTAGGTGATTTTCCAGAATAAGGCTTTGGTGTGAATAGCGGTATTTGGGAACCGCAAAATCTATTCAACCCCCCTTTCTAGGTGTATTATGTAACTGATACCTAACACCAACCCCATATAATTGAGTGTGTCAAAAACCCGCAATGCGACGCCATGGTAGTGGTGGTTTCAGGCCCACCACAACTAGATATTAGGAAAATATCGCAAAGCGGCAAATGTATAAATAACCGGTTTGGGTATTCCTGGATAGAGTTTTGAAAAAATGAGGCAAGTTGGGTTTTTTGGTCCATTTGTAGGTTAAAATCCTAAATATTTATATTTATGGATTATCTCTCCCTCTCGTTCCTACTTCTCTGTGAAACCTTGTTTGTTGTCTGCCTCTTTTGTCTCTATCTTTGTCATTATATCCCTCACTAGATTTGTTAACCTCTATTTCCCTTCTATGCATGTTTTTCATCTAAAATTTCCTTCTCTATAGTTATTATCTAACTTTAGATTAATTATTTTATTTCCAGATTCACATATTTTTTTTTTATGTTTTAGTTTTTTTTCTTTTTAGAATTCAATTTTTTTTTTAATTTCAGTTTACTTTTTATTTATTTTCAAAACTATATTTTTTGAAGTTCCATTTTATATATAGAACTGCTTTTTTTTAAGTTTCAGTACTTTTTAATTTACTTTTTTTAATTTTCAATTGTTTTCGTTTTTTATTGGTAAAATGAGAGATTGTATTTGGCAAGTCTCAATAAAGTTTGATGCATAACCTTTCTTTATGTGAAATTTTTTCCTATTAGGTTATTGATGGGTGAAATTCATCGAACATGTAATATGAGCCCTATTTGTTTGCTCTCGCTGTTTCTGTTTTTCAAGAACAATTTTGTAGAGTTTTTTTCTTATAGACAAAATATTGCAGCTACTATATTTTAAAATATTTAGGTAAGGTTAAAATAAAGTATGAAAAGCAGGATTGGCGCTATTCTGAAAAGCTAGAAAGAGTACCATATGAAAAACTCTATATCATGAAACCTAGTTTTTCGAAGATTATCCAAATGCATCCTTTTATGTATTGCATGGTCCTTGAATTTGTAGCTTTGATCATAAGGTAATTTGATATAATTTATATTTTTTAAGACGTATAGTATTTTCCTCACACTGTTTTTAATATATTATTTGTACATTTACAATAACTATTTTATTCTCGTTCTTGCCTCATAATGTCTAGCAAAGGTCAAGTGTCTTCAACTACTAGAAGATTGAGAGATGTTGACTGAAAGTATTGTAGTCCACAAAAAGATGGAGATTCAAATAATGTGATATGCAATTTTTGGTCTAATATCTATAAGTAGGAATTACTACATTGAAGACTCATTTGATGGGAAGGTCGGACAATATTATGACATGTACTAGGTGTCCCAAGGAAGTTCTAGAAGAGATTTGAGCAATTTTGAATGAAAAATAAAATAAGGACGTGACAACAGATCAAAAAATGGTGTAAGAAGCTCAGGATATATTGGGTTATAAGGCTGAAGAGTGCACACTAAATGAAGGTCGTGAATAAGCATCACAAATATTTAGTAGTGTTGCTGGAAGTAGTGTTGTCAAAATGCTGCAATGACGGCGCTATGGTGGATGGTGGTTTCTGGCTCCCCTTCCATTAGCTATTTGGAAAATACCATCAATTGGTCTTGTCTGCCTTTGGCTTGAAAATGTTGTCATGGTAGTATGGTGGTGGAGGCATCATTGTGGCAAACACGAAAAGAGCAGGTTTTAGCATTCTTGGGTAGAAGTTTTGAAAAAAGAGCGAGTTAGTTTGGGTTTTTTTGTGCAATTTATGGATTAAATCCCTAAATATTTCTATTTTTGGATTATCTCTCACTCTCCTTATTGTCTATCTGAAACCTTGTTTGCTTCTTGCCTATGCCCTCGCAATCTCCATTTGTCACTATCGTTGTCGCTATCTATCATCACTAGATTTATTTTATTTCCATTTTATGCATATTTTTTCTCTAAAATTCTCATTTTATTGTAATTATCTATCGGCAGATTTTTTAGTTTATCTATTTTGTTCACATCCACACAAAAATTTAAGTTTCAATTTATTGTTATTATTATTATTATTATTATTTTAGAATTTCATTTTTCATATTTTTGTTTACTTTTTTCAGAACTATATTTTTTTTAGAAGTTTTGGTTTTTTTCCAGATGAATTACTATATTGAACAATCATTTGATGGGAAGGTCGGGCAATATTAAGATATGTATGAGTGTCCTAAGGAAGTTCAAGAAGAGCTTTGGGCAATTTTGAATGAAAAATAAAATAAGGATGTTGCAACATATTGAAGAGTGGTGCAAGATGCTAGGGATATATTGAGTGATATTGATGGAGAATTCATTCTAAATGAAGGTCTTGAAGAAGCATAAAAAATAGCTAGCAGTGTTGTCAAAAAGCTATAATGATGGCGCCACTACGGATGGTGGTTTCTAGCCCACCACCATTATCTTTTTGGAAAGTCCTGCCAAATGGCCTTGTTAGCGTTTTGCTTGAAAAAACTGCCATGGTGGTGGAGGTGCCATGGCAGCAAATGCAGAAATAACTTTGTTTGTTAACCTCTATTTCCTTTTTATGCATGTTTTTAATCTAGAATTCCCTTCTCTATAGTTATTATCTATCTGCAGATATTTTAGTTTATTTATTTTTTAAATTCTAATATTTTTTTGAGTTTTAGTTTTTTTTTCTCTCTATAATTCTATTTTTTGTAATTTCAGTTTACTGTTTTTTTATTTTCAGTACACTTTCTTTTGAAGTTTCAAGTTTTTTAGAATTACTTTTTTCAAAGATCAGTGTTTTTTATTTTACTTTTTTTAAACTTTCAATATTTCTTTTGTTTGTAAAATAAGAACTTTTATGTGGTGGGTCTCAATAAAGTTTTGCTGTACAACCTTTTTTTATGTGCAAATTTTTCCTATTTGGTTATTGGTGGGTTAAATTCCTACAACATGTATTATGAGTCATGTTTGTTTGTCCAACTCTCTATTTTTAAGAACAATTTCTTATAATTTTTTTATAGTATAAAAAATGCAACTAATATATTAACATATTTGGATAAGGTTAAAATAAAGTACTAAAAAAATGATTAATGTTGTTCTTAAAAGCAAGAAAGAGAACCATATGGAAAAACTATATCATAAAACCATGTTTTTTTAAAGCTTATCCAAATGCACACATTTATGTTTGGCATGGTCCTTGATTGTGTAGCTTTTACCAATAGGTAATTTGATGCAATTTATATTTTTTATGAAATATAGTTTTTTACTCACACTGTTTTTTAATATGTTATTTGCACTTTTGTAGTAACTAACTCATTCTTGTTCTAGCTTCATAATATTCAGACTAGGTCAAGCATCTTCAACTAGTGGAAGGTTAAGAGATGTTGGCTGGAAATATTGCAGTCCACTAAAAGATGGAGACCCAATAATGTGATATGCAATTTTTGCTCTAATATCTATAAAAGAGGAATTACTAGATTGAATAAGTATTTGATGGGAAGGTTGTGCAATGTTAAAACATGTACTGAGTGTCCCAAGGAAATCCAAAAAGAGCTTTCGGAAATTTTGAATGAAAAAAAATAAGGATGTTCCAACATATCAAAGTGTGATGCAAAATGTTAAGGATATATTGAATGATGGTAATGAAGAGCGCACACTAAATGAAGGTCTTGAAGAAACATCACAAATAACTAGCAATGTTGCTCAGAGTAGTGTTGTCAAAAAGCCGTAATGGAAGTTTCAGGCCCACTGTCAATAGTTATTTGGAAAATCCTTCCAAATGGCTTTGTCTGATTGTTGCTTGAAAAAGTTGCAATGGTGATGGAGGCGCCATGGCGGCAAAGGCGGAAATAGTGGGTTTGGGCCTCCCTAGGTAAGGTTTTTGGATAAAAATTGGGTTGGATTAGGTTTTATTTGGCCCATTTGTGATTTAAAATCCTAACTATTTCTATTTATGGATTATCTCTCCCTCTCCTTGTTGCCTCTCTCTAAAACCTTGTTTGATGTTTACCTTCACTATTATTCACCGTTTGCCATCAATATGTTTGCTCTCTCTTTGTTTTTTCAGAACAATTTTGTATATTCTTTTATTATTGTCTAAATAATGTAGCTAATATATTTTAACATATTTGTATAAGGTTAAAATAAAGTATGCAAAACATGATTAGTGCTTTTCTAAAAAGTTAGAAAGAGTACCATATGAAAAAAGCTATATCATAAAACCATATTTTTTTAAAGTTTATCCAAATGCACCCTTTTATATTTTGCATGGTCCTTGAATGTGTAGCTTTTACCATTAGTTAATTTGATGTAGTTTATATTTTTGTATGAAGAATAGTTTTTTCCTCACACTATTTTTAATATGTTATTTGACCATTTGTAGTAACTCATTCATTCTCGTTCTTGCTTTATAATGTCCAGCCAAGGTAAAACATCTTCAACTACTAGAAGATTGAGAGATATTGATTAGAAATATTGTAGTCCACTAAAAGATGGAGACACAAATGATGTGATCTACAATTTTTTCTCTAATATCTATAGATGAGGAATTACTAGATTGAAGAATCATTTGATGGGAAGGTCATGCAATGTTAAGATATGTATTGAGTGTACCAAGGAAGTTTGAGAAGAGCTTTGAGAACTTTTGAATGAAAAACAAAATAAGGATGTTGCAACATATGAAAGAATAGTGCAAGATGTTAGGGATATATTGGGTGACAGTGATGAAGAACACAAACTAATTGAAGGTTTTGAAGAAGCATCACAAACAACTAGCAATGTTTCTCGGTAAAAGAAGGGCCCTATAGATCTCTTCTTTAGAAAGATTGAGACTAGGAGTAAGAAAAAGAAGATGCGCCAAATAAATATAAAGGAGGCAAGAGACAAACTAGTTGTGCAACAGGTCAACCAATTCATAGCCCAATTTTGGTATCAAGATGACCTACCTTTCAATTTGGTAACATGGGACAACTTGTATGAAATGCTTGAAGCTATCAAAAAGTTTGGACCATATTTTCCACCTCCAAGCTACTATGTTATAAGAGTCCTACTCCTAGAAATAAAGGTAAAGTACACATAAGACTTGATGAAGGATTATAAGGTGTAATGAGAAAGATTTGGATACTCTATCATGTGTGACGCTTGGAAGGATATGAAACAAAGATGTATTATTAATTTACTAGTGAATTCGACGTCAAGACAATGTTCATCAAGTTTGTAGATGAGCTTGACTTTGTAAAAACTGGTGAGAAAATATTTGATTTGCTTGAGACAGTTGTGAGGAGGTTGGAAAGGGAAATGTTAGGCAAGTTATAACTTATAATTAGAGCAATTATTTCTTGTTTGTAAGATGTTGTAAATGAAAAGACCTAAAATTTATTAGACCCTATGTGCATCATATTGTATAGATTTGATGTTGGAAGATATTGAAAAGTTTTCTTGGATCAAAACAAAAATTGAAATGGTTATCTCTCTTGTTGGCTTCATTTATGGCCATTCAATTACATTGAGTTTGATGAGACACTTTACAAAGAAGATGGATTTTGTGAAGCATTCAGTGACCCGCTTGGCAACATCTTTTCTATATTTGGAAAGACTTTATGAGGAGAAGGCAAATTTGAGGAAGATGTTTGTCTCAGATGAGTGGACAACTAACAAATTGTACAAAGATGTCGAATGAAGTGAATTAACAAAATTGTGCTCATGCCAAGGTTTTGGAATAATGTGGCATATATAATGAAGGTTATAGGACTTCTTGTGGAAGTGTTTTAGCTCATCAATAGTGAGAAGAAGGCAACCATGGGTTATATTTACGAAGATATGGTTAAGGCTAAAGAGGTCATTATAAAGGCATTCCATGATAAGGAGAACAAATACAATGATGTCTTTAAAAACATTGATGAAAGGTGAAATTGTCAACTTCATCGCCAATTACCTACGGTTGGTTACATGCTAAATCCGAAATGTTTATGAAAATTGACATGGAGTTTGACCCTGAGGTTATAGGTGGGTTGCATAGTTGCCATCATAAATTTTCACCTAATTCATAAACATAATTCATGATGTTGAAAGAGATGCAAACATATAAAGATGTTAGTGGAATGTTTGAATCATCCACAACTATAGTTACAAGGATAGAAATGGCACCAGGTAAGAAATAAAATATATTTCACTTTACAAAATATTTTTTTATACTTAAGTGACGCAATAGCAAAGAGCCTAACATTGATTATGATGGACTCGAAGGCATAAGTGGGCCTATGACTAGGGTATGAGCAAAAAGGGCTCAAAATGCCCTTGGACAACTCATAAGGTTGATCCATAGTGGTGAGCCAAAGTTAGCCCAAGAGGATTTAAAGATGCTCAGTAGCATTTTGGTTCATGGTTCTGACTGAACCAAGGATGGACCAAGCCATGTGCATGAGACAAGCCAAGAGTCTGGCCAAGGCGCTAATTCTGACCTTGACACAGAGTAAAGTACATCAAGCACCAAGCCTGACCGAGTTGAAGTTCCTGGCGCACCAAGTGAGGAGCCAGGCGCTGGGCCAATCTGTCCTGACTAGGAAATCTGACCGAGGCGCATGCGCCTGGTCTACCACATTAGGCATTGGGCGTTGCCTGATCGAGTGAGGCCTAACCAACATATTTGGCACAAAACATTTTTATTTCAAAATTGATTATGTGGGCCAATTTTTGACCAACATTTAGTTTAATTTAATTTAGTGTTTGTTTAATAAAGCTGCTCATAAATAATGCTTAGTTCGAAAAATGGCTCGTGAGACTTAAACCAAACCTAAAAGTGTAACTGATACTTTAATGCTTGGACAAACCTATAATTTTCATGAACCAATGGTATTCTAACTTAATCTAATGTTATTTGGCAGGTGATAAAATTTGTTGTGGTCATTGGAAGAGGAATGCTCGAAGGAAGGAGGAATATGACAGTGGAATGGCTTAAATGGGACATTTATGGTGCTTAAATACCTTGTATGGACCGTTGGAGCTTAACTCACCTAAGCACAAATCATCCAGGGGAATCCTAAGTCATTTTCAGAGTTGTTGGAACAAAGTTGCTCATGGGAAATTGCCATGTGCTCATTAAAGACTTTAAGTGTGCATTAATGAGGGTTAATGGCCATGTTCTAGCCGTTTGAGGTTTGACTTGTTGGGCTATTCAAGCCAATGAAATCCTAAGCAATTTAACTCATTATCTATCACCTTTATGCCGAGGGAATTATCTCCTTCGACGAAGAGAATCCTATACCAACGTTAAGTGCAACCAGGGACCATTATGGAGACAATAACTCCAACATTATACCATGTGTTGAAATATAAGTCAAGACTACAAGGAATGCAAACTCATCAAGTCTTATCGTGGAACTTTATGAAGATATTAAGTCTTATTTCAACATGTGCCTAAAGGATGAAGCTGTGCACTTAAAGAAAAAATGAATCCTAAGCTAATGAAGTTTCAACTGTGGTAACCAAGGCATCCTAGGCCAATGTCTTTATGTTTTCTTTTAATGTAATAAAGCACACGAAATACATGTGCTAAGCCAATTACCAACCGAATTTAGTCTAGTTTAGGAGTAGATTCATTTGGCTCATGGTATCCTATGTTCAATTACCATGCATTAGCCTTACTTCTTTGTCTTTACAAACTGTGGGAGTGTTGAAAGGGTCATTCGGTGTTAATTTTAGTTGTGAGTTTTCTTCTCTCAACAAATCGTCCTGAAAGTAGTGTGAATTTGTTGAAAGATTAATACTCTCATTTTCGTTATGTTCCTTTTGTAAGTAAGAGAACTCAATTTTATTATTTGTTCTTCATCTCGGCTTTGTTAAAATAAATTCCAACGTCGGTATAATGGTTTCAAGAATATTCTAGTTACAACTTACTTTCTTAATAATCATGTGAATAAGTCATTCCTTCTTTGCCCCATCTCGGCTTTGTTAGAATAAATTCTAACGCCGGTATAATGGTATCGAAACAATTACCTATTACATAATTATTAAGTACCTTTGAATACCATCTCGATTTTGTGGAATAAATTCCAACATCGGTTTAATGGTATTCTAATATATAAAAGTGATGAATAGTTAGTTGTTAGATACAAATAAATAAATAAAGAACAAAAGAATAATAAATTTAGTGACCTTTTATTTATTTACTCCCTTTCGGGTTCATTTTATTAACAAACCAAACTTCTTCCTTAAGGAAGGTTGGTATTAAAGAATAAAATGTGGAAAGTAAATAACACTAAATAAAAGTTAGTAAGTTAGTTCATCACTTTTGTATATTAAAAGGTGTTTTCAACAAATAAATTTATTGATAACACTTTACTATTTTACAATTTACACATCTTTCAAGATTCAATTATAGTATAGTATATGGTTATGTCGAACCACAAGGAATTGCCTAATAAAATAAATCAGGTAAACATGTCAACGCACAAATAATGGTTTAAACATATTTTGATGGTTGATTTGCACATAAATAAATCAACAAGAAAAACAAGTTCTTATGTTTTACTTTGGTTAACCCTAAACACCAAGGTCTGAAATCCTCCTTTTAGTGTATGTCCTAAAATGGTAGAATGATAAACACTTATATTCATTACTTAAACAATACTACGGCCATAAAAGAGATTAGGTTGTCACACCCTAACCATTTATGACTCTAATATTGATTGAGTGATGAATGTAAGATCTTAAGAAAAGCATGCTTAACTTGGAAAATAAACTAAGTAGTACAACTACTTCTTAGTTTATTTGTTAAGTGTTTGTGACAAGTAATTTTATTGACTTGAATTCATTTTTTAGGTGATCAATCTAAAAAGAGCATTAAGTACTTCTCAAACAAATAATATTAACCAAAGCACCAACTTGAATGATTAAAATACAAACTTTTGTAAATTAAGAAGAAGTATGAATTACATAACCTTGTTCAAAAGAAAATGTTTATGAGCATGAGCTATCCATCCAAGGATTGGATGCTTTTGAGTTCCAAATGAGAGTACAAAATTGATTTTTGCATCTCATTTGCCATCTCCTTTTCTCCTCTTGAATTCTAAACTACAAATTACAAAACTTGAAAATGAAAACTCTAAGCTAAGAAAGAATTCCTAAATGAGAGAATTTTGCCTTCAAGTATTTTTTGAGAGAATTTAGTGAAGAAATGCTTAATTACATTCAATTACAATCTGTTTTGCTCGAAGGAAATGGCCTTTATTTATAGGCTCCATTCCAGACCGCTGAGCTGCTGAGCTGGACCGCTCAGCAGCTGACCAAACCCTTCAGCATGGGTTTGGTCCCTTGACCAAGTAGCTTAGTCACCTCCTTATGCATGACTCATCAAAGCTAGTTGTGGGCTATGACACCGGCTATTGTGAGCTACTTCTGAAAAGCCTATGGTGGGCTACTTGAGGCGAGGTCATGGATGACTTCATGGTTTGCTTGATTGTTAAGTCAAGTCTGGTAAGCACCGCCCAGTGCACCTGCTTCACTACTGAGCTGCTTGTTCAGCAGCTTCTGACCGTGTTGACTGGGACGTGGCTTGGTGCTTTCTGATCTGGCCAGGAGTCTGGTGCTCCGCTGAGCAGTTTGGTTTGATCGCTGAGCAGCTTGGCTTGTGTCAAGCTCGTATCTAACCGTGACAAGCATATTTCTGACCGTTCCAGGTCTACTCTGGTGCTAGGTTGAGCGGCTAAGCATGTCCGCTCAGCTGCCTGGTTGAGCAGTTTGGTCCAGGTCAGCTCAGCGAGGCTTGTTCCACACTCAGCTATCTGGTTGAGCACCTTGATTTTCTTGACTTTTGTTGCTTTTTGACCATGAATCTTTTCTCTTCTTTTCTTCATTTTATTTCCTACAAAATACATAAAAAGACAATACAAACACAAATATACCAAATTGTGATATTTTATACAAAAAATATTGTTTTAAGTTGGTTTTTCTCAATTACGCTTAAGATAAGTGTCATAAAAGTGTAGGATTTTTAGGTATGTTTGGCACTTATCAGGGAGTCTTGTTGGCTTACCTATAAATGTAAGTCTTTTGCAATGGAATAAACAAGTTAAGTTGAAACATAATTCTTTGTGAATTGAGGATGGTATCATTGTGAAAGTATTCTCCTAACCTTCTTGGCTGAACCAAGATTAGAAGTTCTTATCAAGAACCAAGTTTTTGTGGCGAGCATCACTATCAACACCTTATAGTTTTGTGGCGTCTTTCACCTCAAGTCTCTTTCATCTTCTTTTATCCAATTTTATATTTTCGCTGCCATTCATTCATAACAAAAGCTCTGCTCAATCGTGAGTTTGGCTCATACACCAACCAAGATAGGTTGTGAAAAGAGCCTTTATCCAAGAGGTTCACGTCATTAAGTTAATTGTTTAACAAAATGTTTTTGCTTTTGTAGGTGTATGGTGGAGAACGTTTGTCGCATCATCCCCAAACTTGCTTCAATTAGCTATAAGAATCTTGTCTTTGAATTGTAATGCATCGAGATGTAAACGCAATTGGAGTATTTTTGAACAAGTAATTATTTATTTACTTTCTTTTTGGTTTACCTTAAAAAAATTGAGTATCTCATCTTAGTTCTTTATTGGAATTTGCAGGTTCATACCAAGAAAAGGAATAAACTTGACATTAAAAGAATGCATGTCTTGGTCTATGTTAAACTCAATCAAACATTAAAGCGGAGATATAACATCAATGATGAAGTTGACCCAATCTCCCTCAATGACATTGATGAATGCAATGAATGCCTTTTTGAGGATGATGATGGTCATGAATGGGATATTCTTTATTCGGCTTTAGAGATTAGAGAGCCTAGAATGAATACTAGGCATAAAAAATAAAGAACCATATACTTATATGTTCAAGAGGAATAGCTAAGAAAACTAAAGGTTGTAGTACTTCATCATCTAAAAAAGGGAAACACATAGTAGATGAAGAAGTAGATGAAGAAATGGAACATAAAGAAAGTGAAGAGGAAGTTAAAACTTTTGAATATAATAACTCAGATGAAGAAGAAATTGAAGGATATATTGTTGAGTTTGTTGTTGAGGAGGATGATGTTGGGGATGAGGGAGATATTTAGAAGATTAAATCTTTCACATTTAATATTTATTTTTGCTTTGATTTTTAGTTATGAGTCTTTATAAGCCTTGTTAGTATTTTTTATTTAACTTTTATAATCTCTATTTTTAATTATTTGGTGGCCTTATGAAGTTATGAGATATTGATACTATGATTTTCATTAAACTTTGTTATTTTTGTTTTTTGTTTTATTATTTTATTATTTTATCTTTCTATTATGTTATATTTTTATTTATTTTTTGCTAACCACTATGATGATGTCCGCTATTTGCCTGCAACATCATCCGCAATGCCATACTGACTGAATTTTGGCAACCACCATGGGCTGCCATCCGCCATAAACAACACTGATATAATTACATCGGGCATAGACATACATCGGAGAATAGAGATGGCAAAACAGGCTAATAGACAAAATTTGAGCAGGCGCGGGCATGCTCATATTGTTTTAACAAACCAAAGTTGCATGTCTGTCTTTTTTAAAATAGACTAATGAGCATGTGGACAACCCGTGGGCATTGATAGTTAATAAAAAAAATTAAAAATTTCATTGAATAAAGTAAAAAAAAAATATAAAGTAGTTGAAGAGAACTTTTTTTAAAAATACTTTAATATTTTATATGAAATTGAACAAACTATATCACATCACAATTTTTGAAGCATTAAATCATATCATATCATTTTTTTATTTTTCTCTTATGTCACGTCCGCGTTGCCTAATAAAAATGTCTGCTGACATAGCACGCAAACGAGCACGGCTAAACAGGCTAATAGACAAAATTTCTATGCCATGCCCGCAAAATTTTCCAGGCTATATGGGCAGGCCTGTAGGTTTTGCCTGTTTTGTCATCTATATTGGAGAAGCAAGTTTCTGGCATCATAGTATGTGCAAAGATGAGAGTTAAGTCAATTAAGGTTTTATACATTGACATCATCTTTTAGTATTCTCCACAAGGAAAGGATCAAGAAGAAAAGTTTCATATACCTGAACTCCAAAAACATGGTACTTTCAAATGAATGATGCATTTCAGAGTAAGGTGCAAAGATAAAACATTCAGAGTATGAATGAATAAACAATTATTCTTTGTTCTTTTAGGAATCAAAATGAGAAAGGAGTATAAAGGAGCAAAGATGGAAAGATCAAACTTTCATAACATTTCGCTTCTATTTTTAAAGCTAAAGTTGGTCATAGTCTCTTTGAATAAATCACTGCGAGCCATGCTCTATGCTTTCTGTGGGGGATCATTGCCAGCCGTGCTCCAGACTTGCATTGGGGGAATGTAACCATGCTTCTTTTTCAGTGTCTCTCTCACGAAATTATCACGAGCTAAGGTTCGAGCTCTCTGGGGTTCCACATTCAAATAAGAAAGGTGCACCCCAACAGCTATGATGGCAGCACCAGAGAGGAAGCATGCAATGGTCATTGCCAGCTTCTTCGGCGTTGAGGGGAAACACACTACCATTAGCTCAACTACCTATCACATAAGGCAAAATTCATCAGTACCTGTCAGCATCCGAGAACTCAACAAATTCTAGGCTTGTAGTAAAGCCCATTAGCATATATCATATCACAAAGATATTGTTTTATACCACTATGATACCTCACAGAGGCGGTGTTTGAAAGTAAGTGTAAGTGAGTATGAAAGTATATCTTATTCTAAGGTGAAAATGAAATGGATATACTGGTTATAGATATAGATGTAAGAGATGTTCAAATAACAGGTTGGATCTATTTTCTCAGACAGGAAAGTAAAAAATATAGAATGGCTTAGTCATACGGAGACAAGCTCAAATCTCATAAAAGAAACCGAAGACATATGGAGAGAGAGGCGACTCAGAAATGCACAAAGTTCCAATCTTATGTTTAGCTGAGAAGCAATGTAATTCTCTAAATATGGGACACATGGTTTTAAATTATGGCTGTGTTGGCGTGTTGCATTGCAGCTGTTGCAGGCCGAATCATAGCCTGATGTAAATTCGGCAGCCATCACAACCGAGATGTTGTGGCCACATTATGTGACTTGGTCAACAATTTAAAACCTTGGTCATATGCAGTAAACTTCTAGTGTTTTTATTCCCTGTCCATTTAGAGTTTTTCTACAAATGCTCAAGGGGCTCAGACATTGGTGAGTTCATGAATGATTGTATTTATGAATAAATGTTTTAAATTGCACTCCACAACCACAATATTGCAGTCTAGTGAGCCCACAAAAACATGGTCACTGCATTGGCTGCATTTTCCCAATTTATACTGCCGCTGCAATTTAAAACAATGTTTGGGTATCAAAGCACGAGAAATTTAAAGTAGATAATACATAGTTCAAGGGATTCATTGCTTTTAATTACGCATCTATTTATTCATTAACAACGGACTTGAATGGATGCTGAAGATTGGGATCACAAATTCACAATAGCGTGTTTAAGTGAAGAAAATATATGAAGGGACATCACGACAAGGCATTTGATCAAACATTTGGAGAGCATTTGAAACGGGGTCTTTTTTTATACTACGAATGGTATCTCTTAGCTGGGTAAGAAATAAATCCCTTTTGGCATGCGACACTACCTATTCCAACAAATGTCACTCCCAAGAATCGAACCTAGAATCTTGAGAATCTAGCCGACCAATACATAATGAAATGAAGAAGAGTTCAACAGAAGAAATCGGATTCCTATAAAGGCGAATTAATAATTGACATACCTGGGTTATTGGGCAGTAATTTACTGGATACGAAGAATTGAAATATGCAATCACTCCTACTAAAAATATGAATAATCTCTTTTATTTGGGTTATCCTATTGGGCTTCTGAAAGTGATTTATTGGGAATTTGTTTTTATATGGCAGAGCTGGGTCAGGTTTCGGCTTTATATTACTCCTTCGTCCTTATACCTTCGTTCTTCTCTGTAGTTGGTCCCTTCTCAATAGAGCTTTCAAAAGAGAGACACGTACTGTTGGTTCATTTTAAAACGACTCAATTTTTTTTTTTGCATAATGAAGTCCTCAACCCTATAGGTAGGCGTTCTTTAGTTTTGAGAAAGTGGATCTGTGAAGATCTGTTGAATTTTTTTACCATCGTGCAAGTGCTTGAACATGTTGGGTACCTAATTTTTTTTAAGTCCAGTATATGAAAGAGACATATAGAATATCAGAGAAATATAAGTAAGAGATTAAGTAACTAAATAAACTTGACCTTTGTTTATAGTGGATAAGTGAGAGGATATTCCTTTGTATATGCTATTGGTCTCACCGACTAAATAGTTTGTCGGGTTTGTCTAACAAGCAAATGTTGTTTTTCTCATGTCAGGTGACTTTGGCAGATCTATTATCTGTGGACAGTTGACTTGTGCTCATAACAATATGTGTCGTTACGTTATTGGTTCAATTTGTCTATTGTTGAGAGATACAATAGGGCAGCTAGCATGCGACATGTAGTAGAAGTATGTGTTATGCAAGCGGCATGACAGTAGAGTGTCAGAAATGATTTCATATTATCTTGTCGCTTATGTTTGACCAATATTTGCTGGCTCGGACTGCTTGGACTGCTCGATTGTCTAATCGAAATGTGGGAGTGTTCGATCTATACTTACTTTGCTTGGACAAAGGTTGATAGTTGTTGCCTCTTCCCAGTTATGGCATACATGCTAGAACTAGGATGAAACAAGTGTCTCCAGTCTAAGAGTATGGTCGGTGTGTCAGGAATGCTGGTAGACTTTATTGCGTGTTCTGACGGTCACAACTTTCAGATGTATAGTCAGGTTCCCAGACTATACTCTTTGTTTGTTTTGAATTTGTTGTTTGTATTTTCACTAATCTTCTTCAGTACTCTCGTTGTTTAGTTCCATGCCATGTGTTAAGTTGGGGAAGCTTTGGGGTTGTACTGTTTCTACAATGATGACGTCTTATGAGGTGTGACTCGTCCCTCGTCTTTTCGACTCCTGCATTAAATGAGTTATCTTGTCTTTCATACATAATAAATGAGTTGTATTGATCATTGGGACCCTGTTGGATTGCACTCGAGTATTTCTTTTATCTGGCACTTTGGTTTTTGTGCCACCTGTTGGATCACCTTGCCTCTACTTCATTTCAACGGTGATGATATTTGAAGGGTGCGAGCTTGAGTGAGTCCCTCTGTAAGACTGAGATTGTAACTAAGAGGGAGGGGATGAATTAGTTGACTTAAAATAATGATCATTTTTTCTGCAAAATCGAGAGTTAAAGTGCAGCGGAAAATATATGCAGAAAATTAATAAGTAAAATCAAAGAGATAAGGGAGAAGAGAGTACACAAGGATTTTTATACTGGTTCACCTTCTTGTCCACTGAAGGTTACGTCGAGTACTCTTGCAGCACAATAGATTTTTCCACTAAAGATTATAAGTTGCAATTACAATATCTCACCTCGAGATTTCTATGTACCGTACACACTCCTTAATCCTTATTCACTTTTGGAAAACACTTTTCCAATTGATTTTAATCCCCTTTCTTATCACGCCCCCGTGAAAAAAAGTATTCTGCAATAATAACGAAGAATGTACAACAATGACAGAATTGTCTTCACAAGTATAAAAGTGATGTAACTTACAATCCAAACAAGTCTTTAGTATACTAAGTAATAATGCTCTTTATAAGTTTGTAAACTTGAAACACTTTCACTTTAAGCAACTTCAGAAAAATCAACTTTGAAAGTTTAAGAACTTGTTGCAAAAAGTGCAGAAAATAATTTCAGAATATGTGTGTAAACTTGAAACACTTTCACTTTAAGCAAGTTCAGAAAAATCAACTTTGAAAGTTTAAGAACTTGTTGCAAAAAGTGCAGAGAATAATTTCAGAATAAGTGTAAGAACTTGTGAAATTTGTATGAGAGGTGTGTATAAGTTGTATATTATGATTGTGAGTTTCAATGCCTTTATATAGGCTTTCCAATCAGCCAAAATATCTCTTTGAAATGGTAGGAATTGATTGGAAAGAAAACATGTCTTTTGGATTAAAACTCATTCACCTTGAATTTGAAAATCTAATGCAACAACTCTCAGTAATCGATTATAACATTTGAGTAATCGATTACTCAAATGTTCTGTCCATTATTTATTTAATTTCGAATTAGAGTAATCAGTTACTCACTTTGAGTAATCGGTTACTCAACTTTAATAACACTAGTAATGTGTTACTCAGAGACATTAATTGATTAGTCTGATTAGTTTTAAGTTGGATAACTATTTTCTCATACTTGTAACTTATTACTTAGATGAAGTAACTTGTTACACACTATTTTTTGAAAATTGTTTTAAATATTTTGAGATGGTTTTAAGCATTACTACTATTTCATAATTAAGAGTATAGGGTAAAAGTACATAGTTAGACACTTAGACGTATTCTTCTATTTTTGATGTTGGTGTCTTCATCAAAACCGTGCCAAGGTCAGGAGCAAGATCTCTTCACAGAATAGGGATGAGGAGCAGGAGGGACGTTATGGGTGGATGTGCCTTCAGCCGAGGAAGGATAGGGTTTTGTTTACTTTACTCCTTCTAAGAAGGTATCTAATGATTTCTGGTTGACCCACGCCTTGACTGGTTATTGCTCCAGGATAAATACAAGGGTGCTTGGAGTTGGATGGCTTCTTTAAGTCTCGGGTTAGGGGGCCTTGGAAAAGACTTGTTAGAAGCTGGAGAGTCAGGCTCTTGCTGTTGGGAAGCAGGTGTCTACTATTACCGGTTTGTACGAGGCGGCTTGTGAGTAGGCGGTTGATGTTGCTATCAAGCTTCTTTATGTTCAGCATGAGTTGGACTTGGCTGTCACCCGGGTTGGAGTACTAGAAGAAGACAACTCCTAACTCAATAGTAATGCTCTTGAGGTTGATGGACGAACCGTCCAAGCAGAAAAAGGCTAACAATATAGCCGGGATGAGGCTGTTAGGCTCAGCATGGAGGTTGAGGAGGTCTGAGCTCAAATGGAGGCTTGATGGCAAAGAGGGATTCCCTTCAGTAATTGAAAGTTTAGGGTTTTCTTAAATTTCTTGAGACCTATATTTGGTGCACCTAGTACTTGTTAGATAATGGCAAATAAATAAGTTTTTTTCTATTTATTTTTATAGTCTCATTTTATCTGTTTTGATTTGATTATCAATTAGTTGTAGCCAATTCCACTTTTTATGCTCCATTTTAATGTTACGCGACCTTATGTTTTATGGAGCTGATTCTTGGGAGATATTATATTTATTCTTGATAAAGAGTAAATGTTATTTCTCTCATCTCCCTAATATATATCAGTCTTGTGTAATTAGAAAGACACAACTATAAAAAAAAATATTCTCTTGATCTCTTCCATCTTACTCTATTGTTCTCTTTTCAAAACTTGGGGTAACAGATTTGTGATTTTCATAGCCTAAAAAATTGAGTGCGCATGTTTATAGGCTCGTATGTTAACCTTAGGGAGTGGTG
Source organism: Lupinus angustifolius (assembly GCF_001865875.1). NCBI lineage: Eukaryota > Viridiplantae > Streptophyta > Magnoliopsida > Fabales > Fabaceae > Lupinus > Lupinus angustifolius. The sequence continues at coordinate 25,465,873 of NC_032014.1, forward strand.
GGCTATTTGGATTACACCAAAGTCTATCTGAATTTTGCTTTCAGGATAATGGTTTCCATGACACAATTACTTCTTAAATAAATTCTTATTTTAAGTTCTGTAGTGTAATTTTCTGGTTTTTCTGTTTTGTAGTAACTATCACAATGCTAATACAGAAAATCATGGACATTTGAGTAATGCAGTCTGAAGTCGGAACACAAATTATAATCCTATTTGAATCCAATTTCAATGCCACTATTTTAGAGGCCAAAGTGAAGGATATTGTAGAGAGTCATTGATTTTTGTGAACTAGTTCACTTACTACTACGAACTGAGACGAAAAGAACTAGATCGTAGCGAACTATGGTTCGGTTAGGGCTAATAGAAGCTACATTGCATACAATTTCTATATTGGCTTAGAATGAGATTGTAAATGCTTCTGTCCTAAGCCACCTATTCCATTGTGCATTGAATGTAAGAAACACAAGAAACAAACGTTACATTAGGTATTGCACATTGAAGTGGGAGGGGAGTGACAGATATCTTGATATTTTTGTCATATGGGAAAATGCACACTTATTTGAATTGTTATACAACAATTACATTTATAAAAAGTACTACATAGGAAACCGAACATCATTAGATAAATTATAAGCATTTAAGGCACTGACTGAAATTAAACTACTCATTATTTAAGAGGTAGAAATGCTGTCTTAGAAAGCTACTCCAATATTAATGAAACAAGTGATGGCAACATAAGATCAAGGATGCTTCTGAAGGATGTGATTCTCAAGAATTGCTTCAGTTCACTGCAAAATGAAGAACAATGAGTCATGAAATAGTTGTCTATATAAAATATAAGCCTTAACTTAAATTTATGAGAGGAAAATGTAGACTGACAATGAATGAGTTTGATACATTGTTACTACATTATCCACCATTTATATCTAATTATTATCGACTCTTTAAAAAAATAATCTAAATGAATGATGGATAATGTAATGACGGTCTATAAATTTTTACATTGATTGTGTATCGATATTACACTCTAACTTTATACTCAAGGTCTTTCAGGCTTATGGTTACCTCTACATTGAGGTGGTGTTTTCAGACCACATCTTTTGGGCAAGGTGAAAGCATTTGTGGGGTTTATTCCAAGTGCAGGTAGGATAGACTTGTAACCACAAAGGCAAGGCAAATCGGCATGGAGAACAACTTCACAGCATTTTCCATTGGGTTTTGGAGGGTGTGTCCCAGTAACTGCTGCATAGCATAAGTTTAGCTTAGTTGAGTCTATGTTACACAACACAACAGCTTTGGCACCACCCAACAAGGCAACGAGCAATGCTGTTACAAGCCACTGCACCAAAACATTGCCATTAGTCTTTACCATTTTTTGCTTATCTAGGTTGCTGAGCTAGCCAAGTATAGAATCTATCATTCTTTTCTGTTTGAATGTTAATTTATTGGTGCAGTTTTAGAGTGTTATGTTGAAATATTATAATGTGTTTGTTTGTTTCACTTACTTTTAGGTGTGTCATGTGAATCCACTGTGCAGAGGTTCACGAGATAGGTTTAGATTAGAATCAAAGATGAGATCTTGACCACAACCAAACAAACTTAAACCGACCCATTACTTTCTAATTAACAAAACTTATCATGCAGATCAGACAATTTACTCTATTTTCTAGTATGTAGAATGGACTTTCCTATATTATAATAATGGATATTTCCATTTCTCCACTCCCCCATAAACTAAACCGCTATTTAAATCATTCTAAAATTACTTTCATGTGATTAGAAATATCAAACAAAATTATTTATTCTCATATATTTTTCCCAAAATTAGTAGCTCACTCTTCCTTTCTCTTCTCACAAGTTTGGGGTGTATAAATCCATATTGGTCCAAAAGTAAAACTGAAAATCGATCTAAAATAGATCGAAATCGCAAAAACCAAATGTGTTTACATCATGTTGGATTTACTTTTTAAAGATAACTGGTCTGGATTTTGGTTTCACCTTTTGGATTCAGACCGGACTTAAATAATATGTAAAATTAAGTGTGTAATATTTTAAGTGTCTTCCAAACTCAATCTTAAGTCCCAATTCCAAAATCGTGTTTCTCTCTTTTATTTGTTATATTCTATAACATAAATATATATATTTTGTTATGTTTTAAATCATTTTGATTATATTTAACATTTTTTCAGAACTTAAACCAATCTCACAACCAAATGAATAGAATTTCAGTGCTGACTTTGATTAGTTACTTTATTATCAATTTTATTGTTGTGAAAGTATTATTGTTATTAATTGTTAGTGGAACTCTTTCTAATCGTTAAAATCATGTCGCAGGTGCTCATATTATCGCTATCTTGTTGTCTTGTTGTTGTCATTTTTTGCTGTTATTATTATTGTTTTCCTGTTTATTATTATTATTTTATGACGTTGTTTACTTACACTATTGTTGCACATTTTTTAATATTGTTTTGATGTTGTTGAACACTATTTTTATTCTTGTTTTATGCTTAACATTTAGTCATTTTTACGAGTTTTGAATGTATGTGCAATTTTAGCATTTTATAAAGAAACCAATCTAAACCGAGCCGAAACCGCATATAATATTTGGATCAGATTGGATCAAACATCTTAACATAAACAGATCAGACCCGACTAGACCGCATATTAGTTACGTATTTGGATCAGATAATTTTTTGTCTAAAAACCAATCCAAATGGATCAAGAACACCCCTACTCTTTACTATCTCTCTTCCTTTCTTCTTAAGCAAATCTATGCACCATTTCTCTCTTCCTTTATTCTTCAAAGACATCTCTAGATCATATCTCTATTCATTTCTTCTTCATTATTACTCAGACTAATCAAAGACATCATTCTCTATTGAACATGTATTGTTAAAGGTAAGTAATATTTGAGTAATTTCATTTCTCCTCAACAAATATCATAAATTCATTTTTTAAAGATAATTTCTTCACTCTTTGCAAGTTCACTAAACCTCTTTGATTCATTTCTCCTTATATTTACATGTATTTCATTTTCCCTCACAATTGTTGTACATATTGAATCATCTATTAAGTTATAATGTTATTATATGTGCTCTATGTATTTTAATTATGTGAAAATACATTTTTACATGTATTTTGTTTCACCTCACTACTGTTTTACACATCAAAATACCAATTAAGTTACAATGTTATTATTTGTGCTATTTGTAATTTCATTCTGAAAATATATATTTTTTTAATTAACATTTTAACTTTATTCATTTTACTAAAAAATAAATTTTCACTCTTTGCATATTGAATGAACTGCATAGCAAGATACCATGTATACATGGTCTTCCATTGAATCGCTGTAGAAATTTTATTGAATGAATAATGTCATGAGTTTGACATATCAAATCATTATATTTCAGCTTTCGCCTAAAACAAATGGTAATGTATTTTCCCACTAAAATGAAACTATATATAAATCAGTTTTGAATAGAAATGTGAATTTTGAAAGAGGGTTATTACTTGATTTACATTAAAAATTCAAAAAAATTCATAATATTATTTAATAACTCTATTTTAAAATTTTAAAAATTATCATCCCAATTTTTTTTTTTTTTAAGCAAGTGTGCTCAAGCACAAGAAATTTTATTAAGAGAACCAAGAAGGAGAAACAAAGAGGAGTTACATGTTCCTAAACCTATAACTAGGAAGACCAAGAAGGTTCCTATTATAATCATTGATAATGAAACAAGGTAATGTATTCCAAGTTGCACTAATTCTAGACTTGGCACCAAGAGAGGCCAATTTGTCAGCACAAGAGTTGCCCTCTCTATAAATGTGAGTGATTTTCCAATTGAGCAAATCCAGCATCTTGGTACACCTTTGCCACTTGTTATGGAGTTGCCAAGGGGGATTAGACTCTCCTTTGAAAATTTGCACCACCAATTAAATAACTACTATATTTGTCACAACTATGTTGAAAACGTCATCATACAACTAGGGATGGCAACAAGGTAGAACGAGTGTAGATAGTACTTTTTCATATCCATATCCGCATAATTTGCAAGTAGCCACACAAGTAATGGGTATTTCGCGGGTATCCAACAAGTTTTTACATTTAAATATATATTTATATATATTGTAATAATCAATATATAAAATAATTATTACATGAATAATGAAATTTATGTACATGTTAAATTTATCATTATATTTCAATTACTAAAGTTCGTTATAAAATAATAATAAATAGAGATAATATATAATCATAAAATAATAAAAAGTGTAATACCATGATATCCGTTCTCACTTATAAGCTAATTTTACGGGTACTCGTTGCGGGTACTCACGAGTCGGGTATTTTTGCCTTACCTACATACAACATATGTGTTAGGATTTAATTGCAATAAAAATGCACACAAGTTTAAAATTTAATTAAATAACGAAAGTTTTGTTATATCATAAGTTAAGAAATGACAAATATCATTACAAATAAGTTAATAACGTTTTTCCTCTCAAAATGACATTGTTTTTTTTTTGAAAAATACTTTTTGACTGACTTAAGCGGTCTGACCATCCAAGTTACTGATTTTAGGCTTAAACCGACCAATTCAAACTAATTCAATCCAATTTTGATGCAAAACCAATTAGATCAGAGACTTGGACTGATTAGATATCCGATTTACGGTTGAACTGGCCAATTCATAGTGAGTTTTATAACACTGACTGTGAAGCATGAACTCAGTTTAACAAAAGTCTTGACAAAGATTATGATGAATAATTTTGTGTCAAATTCCATTCCCCTTGAATTTATTCCATTTTGGTTCAAGTTTTTAAAATGTAGGTTTATAACTTTTTCAAAGGATGAAGTTTTAAGTAAATCATCATTTTCATTAAATGTTCGATGTTATAAAAAATAATTATGCATTAATTCCTTAAGTACTATATGAGAGCATATCTGTTATTCCATAGTTTGTGTTACTCCATATACCATGAATTTGTGATTGGCCAGAAAAATACTTAATAATTAAATTTTAACTTAATTTTTTTTTCTTCTGATCAATCACAAATTCATAACACATATAATGACACAAACTATGAGATAACAAATGTACTCGTACTATATCAAGTGATTTCTTGAAAATGTCAAAGGACGACGGCGGTTTTCATTTAAATAAGTGAAGTTACCGGCATGAAATCATATATGATGGGACTCAACATCGGAGTTCATTATAGTAACATTGTGTTCATGTATACTCCCGATTTACTGGGAAAGTTTTTGACTTTGTTGTTCTAGTAAAATAATTTACAATTTCTTAAAGAGTTAGAGATTTCCTTATGCCAGAGTTGTAGTTCAATGACGTATATTGGAGATGTATAATAGTGTTTTCATACACTTTTTTGTACTACAGTAGTATATTGTCATGATTAACAGTGCTTCTAATATGTTGTTGTATTGCGTATATACAACAGTGCATCACACAAAAAACGTTGTCATATGTTGCATAAATACAACAACATATCGTACACAAAGTGATGTCATATATGTCATACATAAACATCGCATTTTATAGGCATTATTAACAGTGCTTATTCTTGCGTTGTTGTATTGCATATATATAACAACGCATTAGTAGAAAATGAATGTTGTATTATTCATAAATATTCTCAAACAACACCTTAATACAACAGCGCAACATATACATAGCGATGTTGTATTAAACATGTACAATAGCGCTGACTACAAAAAACGTTGTTGTATTAATCCTTTACAACAATGCATGTTAGGACTTCCCCTAGAATTCGTTGTTGATTTGTAGAAATTAATATCTGCATATACATTTATTAGCAGCACAAACATTCTCAACAATACAGACATTTATACTTTCTCAACAACACAAACACATTAGTACAAGTCAGAAGTTTGTTTTATTAACATCAATACAATACAAACTACAAACAATAAATATCATGTCAATTATGTTTTCACAGAGTACATAATTACAAATAAAAAAATTATGCAAATTACAAAGAAACAAAATTATACAAATTATAAACAATCAAAATTAAGCTATAATTATATAGAAACTATTTGCATCTACTTTTTGGCTTGTAAGATCATTCTTGTTTGGAGGAATATATTGATTCACCCAAAGCCCTTCAATGTGATCATCTCTTGTATATAAATCATCATTCGTAGTTGGTCCACTCTCACACGACTGATATTTTCCAAAAAAAAGGATCATCTTCATCAATATCTTCATATTCTTGGTCATCAATATTATTCACGATTATTTTGTTAGTTAAAAGAACAATGGACCATTTCATATCAGTTGGGTCACTAACATAGAGTATTTGTTGAGCTTGTGATTCTAGAATAAATGACCCATCTTTATATCTTGGCCTATTAAGATCCACCTGCATGAACCCTAACTCATCAACTCGAAAGTCATTGTTGATATCAACTCACATACAATAAAAAATCGGCATCCGAAACATTCTATAATCTAATTCCCATGTTTGTTCAATTACCCCAAAGTATGACATATTCGTATATATTGGGTTTGCATCTTTTGCACTTGACATGTGTAAAGTTCGAGCAAGAGTCACACCACTATTTTGCATTTTACTTTGATTATCTTGTTTTTCGCATAAGATGTGAACTCATTAATTAGGTAACCAGTGTATGATAAGACATGAATACTTGGACCATTAGCTAACCATTTCAAACTTTTGGAAATCGAATGTGCATTTATATTCAACTTCTCATCAATGTGATTTTTTAGCCACTTTATGAAACACCGATTATGCTCTTTGGAAATCCAATTTTCATTCTTACTTGGGTAAGACTTCCTTAGCATCTCCTTGTGTATTTCAACATATGGCTCAACCTTGTCGGCATTATGTAAAATATATAAGTTCGCTTGCTCCAATTCAGTTCTTGTTATAGTTAATATTTCATTCCCAGTAATACCTTCGCCAAATGTTTTTTTGCATATCGACGCTTTGGAATGCCCATGAAATCACCATTAGTAAGGTATCTGGTACAAAAATCAAGAGCTTCTTCAACAACATATCGCTCGACAACAAAACCATACAGTCTTGATTGGTTCTTCATATACCCTTTTAATGTCTTCATATAACGCTCAAATGGGTACATCCATATCATATAGGAAGGGCCACATAGTTGTGTCTCTCGATCAAGATGAATACTTAGATGCACCATTATATCAAAAAAGAAGGTGGGAAATACATTTCAAGCTTACACAAAGTCAAAAATTTGTCTTTGCAATTTAGGTAATTTCTCAGGGTCAATCACTTCGCTACAAATTTCCTTGAAGAAGAAGTATAACTTAGTACATGACAATAGGCAAGAAATGCTCTATAAGTACATGACAATCATGAGACTTAAGACCTTTTAACTTGAGGTCTTTCAACAATCATGACAGTTAAGACCTTTTAACTTGAGGTCTTTCATTATATTGGGTTCTGAATGTTGGAAGAGTACCCCTCTAAAACTTTAACACCATGAAGAAATTAACAAAATTCTATTTTCTCCTTCCTCGACAAAGTATAACCTGCTGGAGGTAGAAATGTACGTTTTCCCTTCATTATCGGCCCTAATTCCTTTCTTATTCTCATACTAACCATGTCTAACATTGCATTCAAGCCATCTTTGGTCTTACCACTGATATTGAGTAAGGTAACAAGGAGAATTTCAAACACATTTATTTCAATATGCATAACATCGACGAAATGTCTTACATATAATAAACTCTAATATGACAATTCAAAGAAGATTGAACTTTTCTTCCACCCATTTGTGACAATTTCTTTTGCAAAAGGTTTACCAAAGTTATTATTCAAACCCTTTAAATTTTGAAATAATTGGTCACCCGTCAATGACAAAGGAGCACAACATTCTTCATTGTTCTCATCAAATTCTTTTCTCCGTCGTTGATAGTGATGATCTGAATGCAAAAATCTACGATGACCTAGGAAGACATTCTTCTTATAGTGTTCCAACCTCATTGAATGAGTATTGTCTTCACATACTTGTACTATATCCGGACAGATTACCATAGGCAGAGAAATCACGGATTATGCTGAACAACAAAGCCCTAAGGTTGAACCTTTCTTTTCTATACACATTGCATACATTTATGCATGTCTCCCACATTTGCTTCAAGTCTTCAATTAATGGAGTCAAATATATGTCTACACCATTTTCTAGTTGTTTAGGTTCAGAAATTAACAAAAATAACATAACATATTTGCGCTTCATGCATAAAGAAGGAGGTAAGTTGTATATTACCAACATCACTGACCATGTACTGTGGGAGCAACTTTGAAAACTATGTGGGTTAATTCCATCCGTTGACAATGTAAGGTGTATACTTTTTGATTCTTGACCAAAACTAGGATAGTCATGATCAATTTTCCAGCATTGAGGAGAATTTTCCGGATGCCGAAGCTTGTCATCTTTAATCTTTTCTTCATCATGCCATGTCAACTTCTTTGCATCTTTGCATTGCTAAACATACGGTTGAATCTTGCTTTGATGGGAAAATATCACACAACCTTTTTGGGAATTGAGTCTTGCTTCTTATATAGTGATGCATTACATTTAGGATAAAACTTTAATGAAGTGTACTCATTAAAAAATAAGATGCAACCATTTTCACAAACATGTATCCTAGTGTAGTCCATGCCAATGAAGCGTAACATTTGTTTTGCATCATAGGTTCGAGAAAGGGAGCATATTATCTTCTAGCAACATATCCTTCAGAAGTGTAAGGAAGTCGGTGAAACTCTTATCAGTTCATCCATTAACAGATTTCAACTTATACAATCTTGACATTGTTTCCGATCTTGTGAATTTAATACAACCATCATATAATAGTTTCTCAACATCACTTATCAGCCGCTGAAACATCTCAAGACAATCCTGAAAATGCTTTTCGATAACGTTTGTCATTTCCTCGAAACGATCGTCTTCATATGCATTTGTGTAGTTTTCTTTCATATGCATCTCATCATCACAATCCATAACGTCTCTCTTCTTACCATGTCTTGTCCAACATGTGTAACTTTGACCAATACCGTGTCATACTAAATGAACTTTTAACTCATTTGGAGTAATTCGATTTGAGTAACAACATCTTAAGAAATGACATACAATTATATTAGGGTTTTCAGTATTCTTAATTTCAAAGCTAATAATTGAGTTTACTCCTTTCTCATACTCCTTTGTTAATTGATTGACACTCATCCATTTTCGACTCATTTTCTATTAACAAAAAAAATATAATAAGCATAAATCCCTAAAGCTTGGAGTTAAGCTCACCAAACAGAGCAAATACATTATTATGTAATTAAAGTGAAAGAGGTCAGAAACCCCAACTCAATACAAGTTAAATGAGTGAAATCACTTTCACTCATTTATAAGGAAAATATTTATAACTCAATACAAGCTAAATATAATGTAATTTAAAAGGCAAATAATTATAAGGAAAACTCACTTTCAATTCGGTGTTGAATATGTGAATGATGATTTTGAGGTTAAACGAGTGAAGGATTTCCGAAATTGGCGTTGAAGGATTTTCGTGTTGAATGAGTGAATAATTTTCGAAATTCGGTGTTAAATAGTGATAAGGTTGAATGATTTTTGAAATTGATTTTGAGAGTAAATGAGTTTCGCTATTGAGTAAATGAGTGTTGGGATTGCTGAATGTGTGATAATGCAGGAACATTTTAATTTTTTAGGGTCTGATAGTATCTTTAACAACACATAATGAAGATAGGTGCTATCAGTTATACCTAATCAACAACGCCTCCTACAAATAACATTGTGGAAGAACTCCCCATTCAAATATAAAGAACGTAAGTGTTCCACATCGCAACTTGAATGAAACACTAAGGAAGATATAAAGTTAAAATGAAATTCAAATTAATAATGACATTATGACATTCGATTAATGACAATTAATTAAATATATAGAACAATTAATAATGACAATAAATAACATTCAAACAATATACAAAATGTGAAATAGTTTTGTATAAAGAAAATAATGACAATTAATTAAAACTTGATAGTGTATATTGGACACGTGCTTAATTGTTGATCATATCGACAACGTTTCTTCAAAAAATGCAATGTTGTATAGGTAAAATAAAATAATGACAATAAATAACATTCAAACAATATACAAAATGTGAAATAGTTTTGTATAAAGAAAATAATGACAATTAATTAAAACTTGATAGTGTATATTGGACACGTGCTTAATTGTTGATCATATCGACAACGTTTCTTCAAAAAATGCAATGTTGTATAGGTAAAATAAAATAGTTTGAGAGGTAAGTCTTCAACAACACTTTTTTACGATTGCGCTGTTGAAATCAATATAACAACAACGCATTTATAGAAAATGCTATTGAATATCATTTTCCTAATTCTACACAGTTAAGCACACAATAGAAAATAGTCTGAATGCATAAAGAAACAGAATAGAAGAACAATCTGAATGCATACAGAAACACCAAATCACAACTATATAAACACAACTGAATTTATATATTGAACATTTATTACAGTGTAATGTTACAGAAATATATATTACATACATCAAAACATATACATTACATTAAACATTAATTGAATTCTCTAAGTTACAATCTGTGCAAAACTAATTTACTATACCTATGATTTTCCAACAAAACTAAGTACAAACTTTGACCAATGTTCTCTAATTTGGTTGAATTGGTCATCTGTATATGATTTGCCAACAAACTTGATTTTATTAGTTGACCATTGCTGAATGATCTTCTTCATGAATTTGAACATGTAGTAATCTACATGGTTTGTTTTGCAAGGGGTCTACAATTAAAATGAAGCAAACATATTTGTATAATATTAATTGAAATATGAATACACTACACATATAATTGTTTGAGATGATTTGTGTCAATACTTGCACTAAACAATAAAAAATGTACTTAATTACTAAACAACTAAAAAAGTGAAAGTGTAACTAAAAGTTAAATGAGTAGTTCACTTACCTAGAAAACAATTCTTTCCTAGTGGTGTATTTGTTCAAATCACCATGTGTCAATGAGTCAAAGTAGTATATTTCTTCTTTAGCCTGGTTGATGGCAACCAAAAGCCAATGTTGCCTAAAAATATATATGTAAATGGTTAGGAAATGTCAAACACAACAAACATACTAAAGATAGAAATATAAAAGACAGTTAAAAAATGTTCACTCGATATTTAAATGTGAAAAAAATAAATATGTGGCTTCTTTATGAATGATGAGAGTATCTGTAATTTGTTTTGTCTGTTCCCCAATCTTAGTTTTGTCACTCGATGCCAAAACGGTATATTGTGCGGATATGAACATTACCTTTTTCTTATTTACCGAAACACATTTTTCATACAAGTACCTAATATATAACACAAATGTTAGTTAATTATAACACATCGTTATACAAAAGCGAGAAGTTAAGAATACATAATTTACCTCATAAACTCAGTTGTAGGTGATTTCTTGGATGAATTCAACCTCTATAAGCTTCGTTGTTCTTTCGGCCCCCATTTTCCGTTGCTTCTGAGCAACTGGTTTTGCCCCTGGGTTGTCGTCAGCCGATGGCATATTAGTGAAGGGTCAATTGTGGGAATGTCAGCTATAGACCAGAGGTCCTTTTTGGCCCTCAAACATTCCACATGCTTCAATTTTTGAGCTTAATGGAGGGTTATGCCGATGTATACTAGGTTAGTCTCCAGCGGCCCGAGCGACAAAGAGATTTTTCTCTCTCTCTAGTTGTGGCCAGAATTCTCCTTCGTCAGCCCGAGCATCCAACTCTACCATGTGCACACCATTCAACATTTTTGTTGGGGGCGACGCCTTCTTGCTGTTTGACTATGGTGGAGGCTCATTTGGTAGCTGCTTCGGGCACTATGCTGATCTCCGCTAACCATGCATACTTGGAGTTCAGAAGAGAGAAACTTCATGCACAAATGTGGTGTGGAGATCACTACTTTAAGGTGGTTGAACATCGAACGATCCAGAATGGCGTTGTAGGCCAATTAGAAATCAATGACGATGAAATTGGTCTGAATTGTTCTTCTTAATGGTTGATCACTAATTGTCAACCAAACATCCACTTAGCCACGTAGAGTTATACCTTGGCCGGTGAACTCTACCAACTTCCCATCATAAGGTAGTAGGTCACAGTCTATTAGTTCCATCTTCTTATCTTGGAACATGATGTTTGTCGAACTCCCTTGGTCGATGAAGAGTTTGCCGACCTTTTTGTTGTTTAACCTAACAGTGATGACCAAGGGATCATCATATCCTCGGACGACACCTTCATAGTCACGATCGTCGAATGAGATAAGGGGAGCACTTCTATTGGACTGTTATGGGTGGGTATCTCTTGCAGCCACTTGCATGACTTATCACACATATCGTTTCTAGGATGATCTAGAAGTGCCGCCTGCGGTAAATCCCCAAAAAATAGTGTTAATATCAACCAGCCTCCTATACCTGTGGTTGTTTGGACGATACCTGTCAGTCCGACCCCTATTCGGATGATATCCCTATTGAATTATTGGAGGGGAATGCCTCTTCGAGGGGTTGGGTTGACGAGATGGGGGTGACCGTCTGTGTTGTTTTATCCCAACGATGAAGCATTGTAGGTGGCCAGCCTGCATCAGGTCTTCAATGGTGTCTTGTAACTGAGTGCAATCATCGGTCATGTGGTCGAACGTGTTGTGAAACTCAGAGTATTTCGGTCGGTCTTATGGCCTAACCTTTTTGTTTGGATTAGGTTTGGGGAGTTAGACCAGGTGGGTGGCCATGATCTCTTGTAAAATTCTGGAGCGACTAGCATTGAGAGGGGTGTATGTCGTATATTTGGATTTTCGGGGTAGTCTTGGGGGGTCATCTCTAGGGTGGTCTTGAAATTTTGGTTGTTTAGCTTTTCGTGATGGGTTGTTTTGCCTCTTTTCTCCTAAATACTTGCTATTTGTTTCTGGAATTTTATGCTTTTGTATCTACAAAAGTCTTATATATTACTAAACATATTTAAAAATGTAAGTTCATCTCTAACTATGCTCTACTTACTCTTAATACTCACTTAAATCTCTAACTATGGACAGGTAACTCAATCATTTAAGCACAATTTGTTGGAATCAAAAGAATCATATATGTGTCTATTTGATTCTTCTTCAGATTTCAGCAATATTTGCATATATAGTTATTTCTCTTGAGCATTTTCCCCTTACCTATATATTGTGATTTGCATATATAGTTATTATTGTTTTTCTCATGGGAAAATAATATTTTTCTTTCTTTAGTTATCTTCAATGAAAAAGGATCAATTGTTTTTTTACCACAAACATCATTACCTGTTGATTTTGAAGGTCACTAGCTTGTCTTAAGTCTTACTGTGTCTATGTAAGTTTCATATTGTTTTATCTTCAATTCCTCTTTCGACAAATTTTCTATTAAATTATTGTTCTTTCTTTGTGTAAGTTTTGACTTATATTAAAAGATGTATAATATATACTCTTTGTTTTCTTTAATAGATAGTAGATTTTCTTTTTGGAGGTATAGTTGCATGGACAAATTGACAGTTGTTATTTGCGGATGTAGCATCAAGATTCACCTACAAATGCAGGTAGGTGGAATCTGATGCAATCTTAGCTCTATGTTATGCCATAGGTCTTTTCAAGTGAGAATTTTATACAAATAATGTGATTTTATAAAACATAAAGAATGATAATATTCATGCTTTAGTATGTAAAGGTCATCATTGCCAAACATGATTCTAAGATGTCGACATAAACACTATATAAAAAATATCCAAATTGCCCAATTTCAACTTTACTTTGGATTATTGAAGTGCAAGGAACTTGAATAGACATGCAACATAGGAATGGCAGAAACCCGTGTGATAGTAAATGCTATCTCTCTAAACACCATGCAATATATATTGATTAAAGATGAAAAAGGTGGAAAAAAAGTTTCATTTGATTCTCTAGTAGCAGAATCCCAAGGCATGATTGCTATAGAACAATGTATTGCAATGTGTAACAACTAAAATTTTTACATTGTGCATTTTTATCAATCAAACTTACTTGGTGCATTTTTATTTGAAAATATGCATGCTTAGTATCTAACTTATTTGGCAAAAATGAATCATTTTCAGCATTTTTATCAATCAAGCTTACTTTGTACATTTTTAGTTAGACATTACATTTTAATTATCTAAGTCATTGAACTTTATTTAGTGCATTTCTATGAGTCATTTTTTCGTGTATATATATCCCAAGTTTCTATCTTTTCTTCTAACTTTCTCTCACCATGTTACCTTCTTCCTTATTCTTCTTTAGCATTAAGGTTTAGAAGCAAAAGAAGAGTTACAAAGTGTTATAGAGGTCATGGAAGCTCCGAGAGACAGAGGAGATAAATCATCTACCAATGGCCCAACTTCAAGGCTTAGAGTTTTGTATAGATTCAAAACCATATTGGGGTATCTTAAAATTTAGTCATTCTTCAACTTGCATTTTTTATTTTATTTTTTGTTTAATATCCTTTTTGGTTTTTTTAAGGCTAATAGTGATATCTGTATTTTGAACCATTAACAATGGAGTCAATGGCTATGAATTTCCAGTATTACCTGTTGGCCGTAGGAACTGCAGTCATGAGGGATGGAAGTGATGTGAGTCATTCACTCTAATGTTTAAGTCATGTTGCTACTTCAAATGTTAAATTTGTATATTCATTATATTGAAATTATTAATGTTTACAATTGTCTATGATATAAAATTTTTAATTATTATATAATTTGTGTTCTACTTATTTAGTTTTCTCATATAGGGGTGATCAATGTCATTGATATTATACATTGTCTATCAACACTTTTTATTACCTAATCATTATTATAGGTTTATGATTTATAAAGTTACATTTCGTTAATAGGGAGCATGAATAATAATAAACAATATTTTGTGTGGGCAGAAAATAAATAATTAGAAAATAAATAATTACCTTTATTTCATTGTTTTATTTTAAGAGGGTGAAATTTTGTTGGTAGTAATAGTACTTAAATCATTTGCTCATGGTTTTGTTGAATCTAGAGAATGGAATGTAAAAAAGTTTTGCATCCCATTTCAAAAATTTAAATATAGTAATTATATTTCATGTGTGATCTATCGTCATTTTAATATTCATCTAGCCCGATGAAATGATTTATCTGGAAATCCTAAAAATTTGACAGATCTTATGAGGTAACCCTCAATAATATTTTTATTTACAAATTATACTTTCATTTTTTAAATAAATTCATGTAAAATACATTATCAGCTGTGCGAATGCACGGGTATCGTACTAGTTTTAAATTAAATCACTCAACATTATTCAATTTTAAATTCAGAATTATGTAGTTTTGATTTCCCTATTACACATAGGGATACATAGGAGCAAGATGAGCTTTTGTCAGACACTAAAATAAAAATATTTTTTTTGTTTTAATAAATAAATTTAAGAGTATAAAAGTGTATGTGATTAGCGAGAGCATCGTTTTCATAAAGGGCAGATCAGATGCTAATAGTTTCTATGATTTGTAAACGATTACCGAGCCAAGAACTCTTGTTTAAAAGACCATTTTATCTGATCGTGCTTAAAATAGAGTTTACTACATTTTAACAACAAAAACATAGTGGTGACTCCAAATCATTCGGGAGAGGGTCAAAATCGAGTTTATCTCTTCCTAAATCATAAAGCCGATTCTCCAACCAAAAATTGGGCCGCGACAAAATAGAGTATGGCTAACTTAAGCCTTAAGAAATGTCATATATTCTAGTATGAATTGACAATTTTTTATAGATATGTTGATAATGTTTTAAATCTGATGTTTTAAATGTAATAGGAAGACTTGTGATTTCACTTCAGCCATGCTTACCCTTACATTGGCCTACTCAGGTAGAGTTTGTGATGCTATCATCAAGGAAAGATTGTGAAACAGAAAGACCATTATGTTGGTTTGTGTCTAGGACCAAGAGGAGTATCTTGAATGTATGACTTGGTTAAGAGGATGTTGTGGGTAAAGATTGATCTCTAGAGGATGAGGTAGCTCCTCCTAGCCGATGAAACTCTCTGTTGAAATGTGATAACCTCTTACATCTTGAAGGTATGTGATTGGTAAAGGGGTCATAAAACAAGATGCAGACTTGAAAGTATTGAATAATATCTGGTGCACGACATGTACTGTGTTCTGATGGCAACATAGAGGGTTTTTCAAACCAATTGCTCCCTAAGAGTAGCATAGATGGAAGCTAGATGAGGGGCTGGTATCCATTGCTATTGAATGTGACCATAATCATAGTACTAAGAATTTTTTTGACTATGATGAAACTGATAGGTGTAGTAACTACATTCATTCAGAGAAAAAATTAGTCACATTAAAACTTGATAGGAAAGTCATGCATCATGTCATTGCATAATATTACATGCCTTCTTGTATTATATGATAAATGCTTTATCTGATTGTTATGTATTTCTATGCATAGATAATGCATTGCTTTGTAATAGAATGTAACATTTGTATCAAAATCTTCTGATTATAATATTATAATTCTAGTAAGGTTGAGAATTTTATTTTAGAATATTTATAAAGATAGTCTTCTGGTTTTGAAAAAAATATTTTTTTGGAATTTTCATTTCACATTGTATTTGCTTCTTGTATTTCAACGAAGTCATGGTGTTACACTATTTGCTCTCCATTCGACGCAAAGGAAAAAGATAAGAAAGGATGAGATGCAATGACTAGCCATTAACGGAGAAATCATTTCAACTTTTTTACTACCAACCAAAGATATAAACACATAAAATCTGACAATTATGATATAAATATTTTCAAGACTTCAATAAGTTCATTGTCATTAGCAAAGCACAACAAGATTATTGATGTCTGCACACATCAAAATAGGAGAGAAGCTTCATGAGTTGATATTTTTATA
This sequence comes from Lupinus angustifolius, assembly GCF_001865875.1. NCBI lineage: Eukaryota > Viridiplantae > Streptophyta > Magnoliopsida > Fabales > Fabaceae > Lupinus > Lupinus angustifolius. The sequence goes on from NC_032014.1 coordinate 25,482,893, forward strand.
AATAAATAAAAAGATAGCTCAGAACACAAGATGCCCACTTAGTAAAGTCTAGTAATGATAAATGTAAGCAATCTGACCCCATAAAGCAGAGACATTGTCTCCGTAATTTAAACCTGTGACCTCACAATTACTAAGCAACAACCTTATCATTGCGTAGAGGCTCATCTGAGTTGATTACAAATATTTGACCAACAGCCATATCACAACAACCAAAACAACTATACCAATCACCGATAAAAGCATGCACAAGCAGGAGCAACCACCCTTGGTGCGTTTGTTCAAAACTGCCAAGTTCTTCTGCACTCGCTGTTTTTACAACAGAAATAAGTGGTAAGCAACTACTAAAATATTAACATATCTCAATTCACAACAAGTGGCAAAGTAGCAACTTAATTGCTTCAATAAAATGCATCAGAAGGATTTGGAGCTGTTAAAATATCAAATCATCAACAGAAAATATACTTTTGAAAAAATGACAGTTGTGGGTATATACTAGTGCCGCAACCAACAATTTATTTCGATTAGTTTTTCTTGATAGAACAACAATCAAGCTTTCCCACAAAACTTTTACCTTAAAAAAAAGTAACATGGTCCATATTTGACATGGTGAAACACATTTATTGATTAAAAAAAAAGTAACATGGTGAACAGAAGAAATCCCCACAGGTCCATATTTGACAAATCATATTATAAAACAACTGTCCAAGTACAGGGAGTTCACACCTAGTGAGGTCTGGAAAGAGTAACCAATAGATTATTTTCAGGATTTGATCTCATGACCCTTAACCTCCATGGCACAAGACAAACAACCTTACAGTTGTGCAAATATTCACCCCCTATAAATCAATCTTGTAATGTATGTATATTTTATCCCAAAATAAATATGTTTCTACTACAAATCACTGAACTTGAACCAAAACTGATTAAATGAAAATTTTTATATAAGGATTTGACTTATTAAAATCGGCATCTTAACCCAGCTATAATAAAACTATCAGGATTAAGGAATTGTCAATTGAAAAAACAAATTGAGTGGCTGAGCACTTTAGGATTCAAAGAGGATATTACATGATGTAGATTATTTAAGCAAATTGTAATCCATAAAGTTGAACTTTGATATGCTTAAACAAGAGCATGGTTCCAATATACAAGTAATTAGTAAGAGAGTTACCCTCAGTCTAGAATCTGTAACATCTACATGTTCATCCAAGTCATCCTAACACAAAGACAGAATGCAATTTTAGAAAGGAGATAAGAGCATGTAATGTAAAAAAACAAAGAAAATTAACATAGGAAGGGAGCATACAATGAGTCTAGTGTGTAAACCCAGCTCTTCATTCACTGCCAGTGCAATATGTTTAGTACTTATCACAGTATCCTCCAATTTTTCAAGTCCTTCATCTTGTTCTGCTTGAATATCACTCTCCCAAGTTAAGATCCAATGTATGGACAGCAAATAATATATTTCAATTTTCAAGCAATTCAAATTAAATAACCTTTCATAATTTGCCGTTGAAGTCCAACAAGTCCACTGTTGTCTAGGCCAACGGTTCTGCTCAGTGCATCCGGTTTTATATCTGGTCCAAGCAAACTATCCCTATTTGCAAAGTTTGACATGCTTAATGTGGAAGCCATTTGGTTGACTCTTGATCTTAAATTTGAAAGAGTGTCTTTGCGACGATTAAACTCCTTCTCAGATCTGTGCATCGTTGAAAAAGAAACAATTCAGATAGCAATAATGCAACTTCAAATTTTACAGCTAAAAGAAGACATTAGCTCTTCAATTGTGTATTGAACACTTATTTCCTGATCCATATTACCACAAATGTTTTATGTTAGGCTTCCAAGGAACAACAACATCAAAGCCTTAATCCCAATAGGTGGGGTCGGCTACATGGATCAAATAATGCCACAATGCTCTATCATAAATTATGTTTATTGACAAAGTATTGATTTCTAAGTCTTTCTTAATCATTTCATATATGTTTTTTCTTGGTCACCCTCTTCGTCTAGGAAGTAGACTAACTTCCATTTGATGTAACCTCCTCATGATGGCTTCTACCGGTCTCGTCTCCTCCACATATGTCCAAATCACCTAAAGTGCGATTTTACCATCTTTTCTATAATAGGAGCTACTCCAACGTTTTTGGTAATGCATTGATTTCTAAACCTATCATGTCTAGAGTGTCCACTCTTTCAAGGTAATGCATTGATTTCTAAACCTATCATGTCTAGAGTGTCCACTCTTTCAAGGTAATGCTCTTATCTCTGCTACATGAAGTTTTTCTCTTGTTAACATTTTATCATCTAACAATCGGTCTCAGATAACATTGTAGGTCTTATAGTCATTCAATACAACTTCCCCTTAAACTTGAGTAGTACCTTTTAATCACATATGACACTTGAAGCACTCCGCCATTTCAAGAAAATGAAAGTTAAGATCAAGATGATTCTCCAGAGCATATTTCAAAGTAAAAAAGGTATTAGGATACTGCAGTACACAGTGTTCCCCGCCCTAGTTGTTGGTATGCTGTAAAAGTATGACCTTTTCTTAATCAGCATAAAAAAAATTAAACACTCACTTTCCAGGGTTCCTTGATAAAAGGGACTGCAAGCTATCGAGTCTGGTCCCTAATATCGTAATCTTTCTTCTTATAGCAGATGAATGACGCTGGGTTTCTGGTCCAGATGCAGGAAAGGAACTCCGCTCAGAAATCATGCCATTGATATCATCAGCAAGTTTAACTGCTTCATTGTATTCCTTCGTCCATGAGTCAGAAGAAGATGCCATTAGCCTAAAAACAAGTGAAAAAGAAAGAAAATATATGAGAAATTAAGAACGCCAAAGAAGAATAGTTATTTATAGAAGATATTATCAACAGAAATTCTACTTATGAGATTTGACATTGAATATTATGAAAAATAACATAAGAAATCAAATATCACCTATAATCAATAATCTAGAAGTCAAGAAATCTTCAAATACTATTAACATGACAGAAAACCTTAACGGTCAACATTATTGACATAAAACTATACCTGGTTAGAGAAACTCGTGAAACTAAGATATCTTCATGATAAAACTATTACATAATGACACCCATTTTTTATAATTTAATCAAAGCTTGCAACCACTGCCTCAAAAAACCTTCTTATTTATAACAGTTTCACCCAAAGTCCCAAATTGAGTTCCATGTCACATTCAAAAATTAGTAAAAGTACGCAACTGAGAAAATCATATGGTCAGCTAATATTTGGAAGAAAGGTCATAATATCTATTTCAACATCATTATTCTACATAGGCTGAATTTTATATTATTTTGTTTTTTGGATAAATAAACTTTTAAGAAAAGTGTAACGATGGATAGAACATTTGAGAAAACATGGGTGGAAAAAAGGTCAAAACTCTCAAAATAAACTGTCCATGGTTTCAACACTTAAACCTCCAAATGTGTTAATGTCCATATTTTAAATCAAAAAGGAAGAAAAGAAAGATAAGCAGAATTGCTCCTAAACATTTTGCGAAATAGAAAAAGGCTTCTTTCCTGCTTGCTTAAACATCTAAATGATCTCTAAAACCAGAAAACCTTAGTATCAAAAGTTTAAAATCAAAGAAAAATACAAATATTCAGACGTCAGAACATTCTCCTCCACTCCTTCAGAGAATCCTCCCTCTAATTCTCATTCCCACTAACATTGAAGCAATTTATTTACATAAATTTCATCATCACTGCCACCTCGGACCCTCGAATACTAACCACACACAGCTAACTTTTCCATTTCGCACCACTCTAGATATCCAAAACCCGCATCCACGTAATCCTTACCTCATTGGAACTTCATTCTTCACAAATTTCTTGACTGCTAATTGCCTCAACAACAGTTTCCTATAATCAAAGTCTACACCACAATTGATGTGAACCACAGCATAATTGCACACAATTCTCTACAAAAATTCAAGGATGAAATCATAAAATAAGCAATTTAGCAATCCAAAGGTCCTCTAAGCTCAATGATCACAGAGGGTAACAACATAAAAATCATAGAACTCACACCGTTCGCTTCAAAATCAGCCACAAATACATAATTCTAATCATCATGATAAAATAAAGGTCAAAACCGGACATAAAAACACTTAATTCCCGCGAATTAACGTCCACACAGAAGCTCCAGAATTTCAATTCTGAACGAAAATTGAACACAAATCGAGTGAGATAAAAAAGGAGAGGATCGGAATTAAACGTTACCTTTTGGTTTTGGGGAAACTAAGTTTGTGAAGAGGGTTATGTATGTGGGTGAAAGAAACGGTGTCGTTTCAGGAAGATCGTGATGTGTGGAATAACCTACGGCGGTAGAAGTAACCACCCCGTTGGTTTGACCGCGTTGTCGTCTACCAAGCTGTCATGGTTTTAATTGAAAAATAGAGAATTGAATTACAACTCCAATAATTGAAGTAATAGAAACAACTTTATTAGGAAAAAGGACTGAATTGTCTTTTTAAAATAGGATCGGTCTTTTGAATGTAAAATGATATTGAATTATCTACTGAACTCATATATTTTTTAATATCTATACGTAGAATATTAAAACGTATATATAAAGGAGAAGATTATAACGTTGACCAAATGATCCAAATTCAATTCATAAAAACAATACTTAGTATAAGAGATAATCACAAATCTTGAGATAGATTAATTTTCTTACAAATAAGATGATAGGGTAGTTGTTTTAGACATTTAAGTTGAAAGAGTGTTTTTGTGACTAGTTTAGATAAAGTAATGAAACTAAATACTATTTTTTTACCATGTCATAAATAAATTGGTTAAGCTAACTAGGATGTGGTTGAAAATACTTTTTAGGCAAATTGTAAAAAGAACAAGACAAATACAGAATTATGTGTATTATAAGAAAATTAACATTTTTTGGTATAAGTAACAAAAGTACATTTAATCATAAATGGAATTGAGTTATGATTTAGTATTAACTTAATTTATTTTTGGAAATAGAATAAAGTGCCTTGTTATATGAGGAGATTGTACCACCCCAATTTTTTTTTGGTAAAAAAATAAAGATCAAAGTAAAAAAAGAAAAAAACAAAATAAAAACATTTTTATTTTTTTATAAATCAACAATTAATTATGCCTAGAGATTTCTCCACGTATAAGTCAACAACAGAAAACACTTCAATACATAATTCCCACAAATTGACTAGAACATGTTTAATAATCATGAGTTTCTAATCAAAATATTAACCCAAAGAACATCAATAGATATTTTCAAACCTTGAGCAATTCAATTTCACTCATATAATTATTTGAACAAAATACATATCATTTTATTACTTGAACTTTATTTCTTTTATATACTCTATCTTGACTAAGTATAAATATTACATTATTAATATTTTTGTAATTCTAAAGTAATGTAATAAAAACATTTGCCATAATATCCATCAAAATGTCATGACTAAAAGTAATAGATGACATACATTACATAAAATAACTACATAATAATTATGAGCCAAAAGGATTTATAGAAATACATTTCCTGGTTAATCTTAGTTAAGGTGCAATCCATACATAACAAGGACTTGAAGTATCTCAAAACAAAAGTAGTTTTCCTATTAGAGTATTAGAGGTTAATGTCATCCTTACAATAAGGTAACTACAATACAAAAAATATAATAGATGAAATAGTCACTTCACCGATCATCCAAAATACCTTTTCATTCTATCAAGACCAATATCAGATTTCTCACCTAATGGAACTTGATCCTTTACACTCTCTTGGGGAGAAGTGTTGTCAATTGTCTATATAATCATAATACATACCGGTACATAATATACATGAACAAAGAGAGAGAAAGTTATATTTTTAAGGCAAAATATATATGGAATATAAGCATCATACCACAAAATAAATAAACAATATAACATTTCTAAATCATTGAATTCATTCTCATGAATATTTTCATGCACTACACAATCTATATATATAGAATGAGGGTTCCCAACTAATTCAATGTCAAATTGAATGTGTTTAGATCCATATTAAACCTTTTACTTTTCAACTCAACTTCTTTCAGAAAGCAATCAGGAATACAAGTCATTATGTACGATGTAATATAAGTCATCAAGTACACCTATTCAACCAGGTGACTCTTGCACTAAGAGATCTCTCACATATATGAATACCATCAACATCAGTTATTTCATTGGAAACTAAGCAAACCAAAAATCAAGACAATTATTATTAATTACAAAATTCAACCAAATACCTCATTCACATCATTATCAAGCATACACTTAGAATATCGCAGAATCCTCACTATGCATTTATAAGCTTAATAGGGTTAACCAATATGAGTATGACTTTAAGAATTGTAAAGTTTTTAATATTGATTCTTATCCCTTAAAAACAAACATAAGCTCGCATCCGATTTTGAGGTCATCGGACCATGCTATGACACAAGACCAAACATACAAGGGCTAAGAGTAAAGTTTTTCTCACCTTGGATGTTTTGGTTAGGTACTTGAGCTCTCCGTAAGCCTTTCAGCTATAAGAAGGTAGAATATATATGTATATATATGTATGTATATATATATATGTATGTATATGTATATATGCTAATTTAATACAAATTCAGTATATTTATATCTATACTATATATAAAGCAAAAACTTGAAATAACTTCCCTCATGGTATAATTTTCATTTCCTATATTGCCCTTAACATTATTTAATTTTTACAAAAAAACTATATAATCCTAAACAACTACCACGAATACATTAATTAACCACATATCTCACCTTAAATTAAACATTATCATAAACACAAAAAATATAATATAAAGTACACCAAACACAACAAATAAATTTTAATTTAAAAAAAATGAAATATATAAAAATTGAATATGTAGTATTACACAATATTCGTCAGCAGGCATGAAATGCCTATACACACTAGTTATCATAAGCTAAATAGAAAGGAGGAAAACTAACCCTAACCAAGAAAGCTACTATAAGCATTTGAAATTATAGATATATATGATAAGTTAATATACCGTAATTCCAATATGTTCCATTATTGATGCAAATATAAATATGCAAGCTTAAATATGGAGAAGAAAAAACAACATCAACAAAATAGAAACTCACCTTTTCACTACACATTCACTCAAATTGAAAGTGAGAGAGGTAAAAAGGAGAAGAAATAGTGAAATAAAGAGAGAAAGAAACAATAAAATGAAGAAGAAGTGAGAAACTCATCAAACTTTCTCCTTCTCTAAAAAGTTACGTTCAGCTTTTGGCAAAAAGTGGGAGTGAAATTTTTTCCTCCCAAATCAATATATAGGATTATGTTATAAGAATAATAATAAAACAATACTAGGACTTTGTTTTAATTAATTAATAAAGGTCTTTAAAATTATTATTTAAATAATTTAACTTGTCATAATACTATTTAGATTGATAAAAACTAAAAAATCCAATAACTTCAAAGAATAAGTCCAAAAGTAACACCAATCCTAAATATGTTACCAGAATTATATTCAAAATCTTTCCTAAATATTCTAAAACTATTTGGATAGACCTAAAACATTAAAATTGAATGAGATTTTATTAAAAATATTTTTAATATATCATTATTCTCATGATTACAATATTTTAAATAGACATATTTTATGAATTATATCTAGAATCAATTTAATATAACAAATAAAATGATAATTCACATCAGGAAAAAGATAGATGTTATAAAGATATTTTATCATATAAATCATCAAATTTTGACATTTGTCCTTTTCAATTATTTTGTTCCTATAATTCTTAAAATTCCAAAGCAGTGGAGCCAACACCACTCACAACAGAACAAGGTAGACAAAAACTTTTACCACCACCTTAAACACCATATTGTAGAACCACATAACTCGAACCTTCATACTACCGCTGATGCATCATGGTAGTTGCGACTAGAGAAGAAGTGGTGACTAGTACATGGTGTGTGGGCTAATAGTGGAGGATGACGAAGCTCACAATGGTTATTGAAGTGAACACGATGACAGGTTTAGAGAGATGACAACATCAGACCCCGTGTGGTGAAAAAGTGTTGGTGTAATGAGTTATGTGTAGGTTTAGATCGGGTTGGAGGAGGGGGACGCACCATCATCAAGTTCTGGGCGACGGTCGACGATACTGGTATTGGGGTGAGGAAGAAGGTCATTGGTGGTAGGTGTCGCGTCCCAATTTTTGGCTACGCGACCTCTTGAGAGTGGATAATAGATCGAGAAAGGTGTGGAAAAAATATTTTAGCCCAATCACATTGGGCATTGAATTTTTGATATTCGGGTTCGGGAGTGGATAATAGATCGAGAAATGTATTAGCACATCGTCCGCACATAATTAAACGATACCCTTGCTAATTGCATGATATAAATACCCTTAATTTATTTAAAATTAAATTATTTAAGACATAATATTTATTTTTTATTTTTGTGTCTGACAAGATTAAATCTTGCTCCTATGTATCTCTACATGCTTTAGGAAATCAAGCTATGTAGTTCTAGATTTTAAAATAGTTTTTTGATAAAATAATTATCTCTCTAAAAAGAGTGAACCAACAGAAACTAATATCCGTACCGAATCCAATTTCAAAGAGGTTTGAAAATAATTATAATATATTTTTTTGGTGTTTTAATTATTAATGTAAGAATTAATCGAGTAAAAGAAGCGTTATAATGTGATTGTTCAAAGATGATATGAGGATAAGAAATGTTATCATGACCTGTCTTTATTCTTTGATTAATTCTCAAGAGTTATAATTTTTTTTATAGACACTAATAATAATGTCATATGAAAATATTTTTGAATCAAATAATATTTTTATTAAAAATCATTTGAAGTTAGAAAAAGGTTCTGAATTTTTGTTAGTAACAAATTTTTCATTTAACTACAGAAAGAAAATAAATTTAATTAACTCCTAAAAGATCATAAAAAAATTAGTTGATTGTTAGCTACATTAATGGATTTTCTTATCAATTTTTTGTTATTACTATCTAACCATAAATAAAATTAATATTTATTTTTTATTTTTGTAATTAAACTTCGGGAAGATATAAAAGAATATATTTTCTATTTGTTAGAGGATTATGGTTTAATAGTGCAAATTAATGCAAACATAATAAAAAAGAAAAAAGAAATAAACCTGAAGGAGCTATGTACCTGAGTGGTCGGGAGTAGGCTTATTGCCCATGTGTTACGCGATCATTGGCTGAGGCGCCTTGATTCAATGGAAGGATACACATGAACTCTTTTGGTTGGTTTGAACGACATTGCACCAATACTGAAATGCACCCAGCTTCACTAGAATACACACTGGGGGGAAGGTGATGATCTCCTACGAACGAGTCTACGCACGAAAATTGCACCTGCTTGTGTGGTTGCACAAGATTACACACTAGGGAGGGGTGCTTCGGTTCCCTGCGGACGCATCTAGACAAGAAGAGCTACACCTGCTTGGTTGTCGCTGTCTGATTGGTCAAGGTCGTCACTCAACGCCAATTCTTCTCTCCGTTGACATGTAGACAACCCCTATTGGCTGGAAACGAGTAGCACAATTCTTTCTCTCTTTCTTTTATGGAATTTTCTACACCTTTTTTCTCAACCTCTTTTAGCTTCTTCTTTTTTTTCTTTTTTGGAACCCCCTTTACTCAACTTAATGTACCTTAGTTATAGAAAAACTTTGACCTAACTTAATCCCTAAAAGAACTAGACTATATTTTTATGAGATAAAACCCACCATGCTCTTTTGTGGGATGTAAAACCTCCCACCAAAAAATTATTTTGAAGAAGGTTTGGACTTTTTCTTGACCGAATAAAAATGAGTGTTTACAATATGTCTTTGAGAGCATACTAGAGGAGGAGATCCATGAGCACCATTCTCCCTAAGTGTTCTCATACTTTTTCCTATGGTGGTGTTCTCACTAATTAAGTCTCCTGCACCTAAAGCTGAAGTGAAATCTCTCATATATGAAAATTGAGTACCCTAAACCATAGATGACAGTGATGAAGCTGCAAGTGTTTTTGGAATTTTAACAATCATAACAAATAATTTTTTTAAAAAGATAGGTGTAAAAAATTAAATGAGTTTGAGGAGATAAATTATCTCTATGAGGAGACTCTTTATATTGTTTTGGAAAAGTGTTAAAAGTAGTTTTATCTATAAATGATACTAGCAGTGTACCCGTGCACTTGCACGAGTCGCTTCTTTGTTTATGCATAATGCGCAAATAATGTTCATATATTTTATAACGTCAATAAATCATATATCGAACCATTATATTTTTTGCATTCATATAGTTACAATATTAACATTGGTTATTGAGGATATATGTATAATATTAACATTTATATATGCATTTGTATAAGCATTGATTTGTGGAAAGTATAATTATAGAAAGTATTTGATTCTAAAATAACTCAATAAATAAAATTCAAATTGTATTGGATAATATCTCACCTCTATATTCTCTATATAAAATTATAAATATAAAGACTTCTTTTTGCATCATATTTTTTGTGATTACATTTAACATATCTCTTGAATGCTTATTTTTATTTTAGATTATGTTCATTATGTATAAATATTTGAATATATTTTTAGCATTCAAATATAGTATAATTAAATGTTATTTATTTGATTATGTTTTAGCTAATAATCATTGTATGAAAATAACTCATAAATTAAAGATTCATTTCTATTATTTGGAAGATATATTTTTCTATACAACTGTAATATTTTACTATACATATTTTTTATTAAGTCTGTCATTTTTATAATATACATATTTGAATTAATATTTTTATTGTTAGAATTAAGTTAATTCATATGTATTATTAAATTCATATGTTGTGGTTTGTATATTAATTTTACTATTATTGTCTTATCTTATTTTTTATACCAAATGATTTGATGAGCTATTATGATGTGATATTTTTTGTAATCTATTTGAAAAACACATTAAGTTGCAATCTGACGGGATATTTTTTCTGATAATTTTAATCAAAATAATCATATAGTCTAATAATTGATTTTTTATTCTTATATATTCCTAATTAAAATACATATATTTTCCAAGAATATATCTATTATTGTTATCTTTTAATTAAATAATATAATGATAGT
>NC_032014.1:25494173-25569690 GCF_001865875.1 Lupinus angustifolius
CATACATGTGAGTGAGTTTGAGAGTAGAAGATGATAGATTTTTTAAATAAAATATGTGAAATTTATATGATGAAGAAGTTATATCTACCACAAATGAAGAAAAAATTGAAATAATATAAAAATAAAAGTTGATCACAATTTGAGTTATATCATACTTATGAGTTGATTTTAAAAGTTGAAGATGATAAATTTGTTGATCACAATTTGACAAAATAATATAAAGTATATCAACCGGCTGTCAACAGAAACATAAATTAAAAGAATACTTGTAAGTGAGTTTGAGAGTTGAAGATGATAAATGTGTTGAGAAAGGAAGAGATACCCTAAGGAAACTGCAACCAGAACAATTGTGAGAAAAACTACACAACATTTTGTCTCTCCTTTATTATTTATTTAATGAGTCATTATGTTTATATTTTTAAACAAATAGTAAAAGATAGTTTTAATCGTGTGTGTAAAGTTGTATGGTAAGAGATGATGAACTTTTGGAGAGGAAACTTCGCATGAGGTATTGACATGTGTCTCTAAGAAGAAAACTTTGCATAAGGTATTGACATGTGTCCATATGAGTTTTTTTTGTTATATATTTAATATTTATTTAATGAGTCGTTATGTTTATATTTTTAAACAAATAGTAAAAGATAGTTTTAATCATGTGTATAAGGTTGTATAGTAAGAGATGATGAACTTTTGGAGGGGAAACTTTGCATGAGGTATTGACATGTGTCCCTAATAAGCAAACTTTACATAAAGTATTGACATGTGTCCCTATAGGAGTTTTTTTTGTTATATAGTAAATAGATTACCTCTAAATTTCAAAAAAATATAATTGAAGAAAAATGCTTTGTTTATTTTAGGGCATAACTAAATTTGACATTTACTAAAGACAAAGGATCTTTAGCTTTTTTTACTAAGTGACAGTGATTTGATTTCATCCTGTATCTTTCATTGAAAAATTAATTTTCAAGTGTGGTGATTAAGAGTTTCAATGGCTTTTTATTTATTTGATTTATAAAATTTTAAATGACTTATTTCATTGATTTCAAGTGTAGAATTTGGATTTTTTTAACTAAAGATTATCAATGGATTTGAATTTGGAATTTTGAAGGTTAATTGAATACTTTAAGGAAATTAAAATGTTATTTTGAAATGGTTTTAATAATGGACTTGAATAGCTTGAGTTATGAATTTTAGAGTGTGTTGATTACATGAATAAAGTTTAAGCATGGAATGCTTAAAGTTTTTATTAAGTGTGGGTTTTATATTGAACCAGACATTTTTAGAAAACTTACAATTATATAAGCGTTTTCAAAGTGATGTTTTTCTAGATTCACTCCAGTGATAATGAAGATTCAAGAATATGCGATCTTGAATTAGGAGCTATATTTCAATTCCTTGTGTAAATACATAATGATGCTTATGGCATAAGTAAGTTTTAAATTGCTGCTGATTTTGAGTAAGTTGTCTTAAATTGTGACGTGGCATATGTGAAAGTGCAAAGAGTCAAGACCTGCATATTTAAGGCTAATCAAAATTTTGATGAAGAAAACACACATACAAGAAATCTTGAAAATCATACAACAAACAACAAGCCTAAAACTCATAGGTTGCATCTATAGACTTAGAGTTTTATTATATTTACTTTTATTAGAAGTCTTAATATGATTGCCTAAGATTGAGTCTAGGTTAGATAAACCTAGGTGGAAAGTCTCACAAGAACTAAAAATGAATAAGACTAAAATTGAGACATAACATCTAGATATCTTAAAATAAATAGGATCATGCATACACATACATAGTCTCATGCATTAAAGGTAATAATATATTTGAAAAACTATGTATAACATGTGCATATCATATAGGTAGTTTACCATAAATCAAGAAAAACAATTTTACCTCAGTATAATCGATTAAGTAGTTTGTGTAATCGATTATCTAGAATTCAGCTACTAACTGATCTAATGTTGTTAGCACGTTAATCGATTAAAACACCATATAATCGATTAAGACGTAACATAAAATTGATTTTTAAAAGCCCGTTAATCGATTAAATGGAAGAATAACTGATTAATATTAGTATCACTAGTATTAGTATAAATGCTGTAATTCTTGCCAATGTGACATAACTTGCATATTTCGAAAATTGTCAGCGAACATACATTTTCATAGATTGCATTACAGTGAGAAAATGCATTTAGAAAACATGGGGAGTGAAAACATTCCGATTTAGGCTTACAGATTAATATCATTGCATGTTGTCTCTAGTTTTCTATGCATTGAATTCTTGCATCTAGTTCTTGATTTCTTTGAGAGATTCGTGAGGAAAATATTTTCTGAAAAGAGTGTGAATCATTTTTTGGAAAACCTAATGCATTAAATTTCATTTAGAATTAGGTTCTTGTGGATTTTCTACTTTATGTTTTAGATTGAGTTTTCAATTGTTGAATCTGAGTATTAAGTACTCAAGTCAACTGAATACAATTTGTTTGGACAAGGAAGTTGATCTCTTTGTGAATTGCTTCACTACAAGAGAGATCTTGATTATCTTCTCAAAGGTTAAGATGTCTTAGTTCGAGCGATACCAAGGCTGGGGCCGATCACGAAATGATAGGAGATCCTAGTAGACGATTTAGTTAGGTCAAACCTAGGTTGTCAAGCTCATAGGGGCTAAGTAAGGATCGACTTAGTTTTTCTGGTTTTGTAATTGGAAGTGTGTCTGTAAAACTTACAATTGCAATAGTGAAGAAAAATCTCCCGAGATCAGAAGGGGAGGCCTGAGTGTAGCTTGCAGTGGATCACAAACGAACCAGGATAAAAATTCCTTGTACACCTCTTTCTATCCCTAATCTCTTTACTTTCCATATTTACTTTGTTGATTAATTGTGTTAATATAAGTTGCATGCTATAACCTGTTTACTATCTTTCTGTAACTTCATAAATCAATTAACTGTGTAAAGAATCGGTAATTGGTAACTTGCTGTGCAATAAACCGAAGAATAAATTTGTGCAAGTGTCAGGATTATCGATTATCCACAAGCATAATCGATTAACTTTGAAGCATTGTTTAATCGATTAAGTCTGAAGCTTTGTTTAATCGATTAAGAGACCAAGCATAATCGATTAATTGCAGTCTGTTTTAGTTTTCCGCAAATATAGGAAAAGCAGAATAAGTGATCCGTGACACTTATTCAAACCCCCTTCTAGTTGTATTCTGACCTATTGATACCCAACGATATGTTTGAGAAGATCACAAGACAAGACAACTCAAATATTTTAGACTTTGAAAGAGACAATGGCATAGTGGAATCAGCTATGGTTAATTAAAGGATTAGAATAAAACGATTAATGTGAGGTGGGAAGAAGATGTGGCTCTTTGATCTTGGCTATATTTTGATGAAGACACCAACATCAATTTGAAAGAAAAAAATGTATTGAAGACTTAAGCATAAAAATCATGCATTTCAAATAGTTAAGATTTTATCGCATTCTAAGTTAAGTTCTTCCTTCCTAATTCATTTACTTAGATATGTCTCAATGCTCTTAGGAATGATTTTCAATTTTTTTTTAAACTTTAACTTGGTTTAAACTCAAAAGGTGTAAAATGAACTTTTAGAAAACTGAGTAAGAGATTACTTGAAACTGAGTAACAAGTTACTTGATACAGAGTAGCAAGTTTCCCAAAACCGAGTAATAGGTTACTTGATACAAAGTAGCAAGTTACATGAACTAAGTAACATGTTACTTAATACAAAGTAGCAAGTTGTCCAAAACTGAGTAAAAGACAATAATTAATTACCCAATCGAGTAACCTATTACTCAATTGGACATAACCTGAAGTAATCGATTACCAAGAGTGAGTAACCAATTACTCAGTGTTGTTGCAACAGTTTTGATTTTCAAAATGAATCATCTTCTTCCTAAACGAACCATTAGCACCCCAATTGATTCCTACATCCTTGAAAGGGCATGAAGGCTGGTTGAAACTCTATTTAAACTTCTTCCAAGTTTATAAACCTACAACAAATTTCCTACATAATTCACAACAACTTGAATCACAATTTTTAATTTATATTCAAAGTTTTTGAAGGTTTTCAGAAAATATTTTTTTGCACCTTCATTGATTGTGAAAAACTTAAGAGCATTTTGTTATACTTAGAGTATTTATCTTACAAAGGATTGAGATGAAAAGTGAGAGAACTATAACAATCCTAAGTCCTAGAGAGAAATTATTCATTTTCACACTTCTAAATCACCATAAGGTGTGGTGAAGGAAAAAAAAATTAAAATAAGAAGTGGCGCACTTCCTTGATAGGGATTTTAGTTAAAATCTTAAGATAAATCCTGGTGTCAGATTTGTAAAGATTGAACTCATACATAATGGAAACCTTGTGCGTTTATCAAGAGGAGTGGGCATATCCTTCAGGGATCAAAGGTGAATCAATATACATCTGGTGTGATTTTCTTTTTCCCTACTTTTTAGATGGCCTCTAAGTCTTCCTTAGGAGAATGTTCCAACATCAAACGCTTTCCAAGTTTTATTGGAGAGTGTTACGAATTTTAAAAAAATAGGATGATAATCATCATTGAGTCTCGATACTTAGACATTTCGATTACGCTAGAGAAAGGTCCATACGATCCTAGTGTTATCGTTAATGGTGTCAAAGAACCAATACAAAGGATGGAACGACGAGGATAAAAAGTAAGTCCAATATGATCTCATAGTCAAAAAAATCTTGACCTCAACACTAGACATATAAGAGTTCTTTAGAACGTCAACATAAAAATATTCAAAACAAATATGGGATACTCTAGAAAGGATACATGAACCCAATGAAGTAAAAATGTTCGCCATAAATATGAGGCATCAACATCAGTGCAAGACTCCACATCCTTTGAATACAGAAAATTAGAACATATTAAAGGTAATTATTCTTCCTTAAAAATGGAGAATACATTCAAAGGAAAGAAGGATAAGAACCACAAAAGAGCATATAACACATCAGAAGACAATGATGTGTGTTCAAATTGAGAAACATAAAATGAGGAACATACAAATCTTTTCTTAATGACTTCACACCAATCAAACGACGATTATGTGGTTAGTGACTATGAACCAAATAATAATATTTCATATAATGAGTTACAGAATGCTTTTAGTGAATTGCATAAAACATTATACTCTCAAAATTATGCCTTAAACAAAAAAATATGCTATAGAAAGTGTTGAGAGTCAAAACACCTCTTTTGAAAAGCGATTTGAATACCTTAAAATCCAAATCAAATGATGATTGCATGAAATGTCAAAAGTGTAATTCTTTTGAATCAAAGATAAATGTGTTAAATTAAGAGATAGTTGATTACAAAAGGAATACTCACAAGTTAGACAACCTATTGAGCAATCAACGACACATAAATGATCATAGACATTTAGGTCAAACAAGTAGAGTAAAAAAATCACTTTTATAAAATCAAATATTTATTATTTGTATTGCAAAAAAAAAATAAAAAAAAAATAGGACATACACAGACATGCTCTTTATTAGAAAATATGCCATAAAGGTATTAACTCGAAAGGATCTAAACATATTGGCTACCTATCACATTATTTTTTTTTTGTATGAGTGCCTGGATTCTATGAGGAAAATGTGATATCCTGAAAATGGATATTTAAGATACATCACACGAGATGATTCAAAGATTTCTATGATAATCTTGTATAGGTAAAGTTGTTGATCACTGTAAATTTGATGTATGTTTATAACATAGGAGATTTGTACACATTCACATGGATCATTTGAAAAATTTGATTAAAAATGAACTACTAGTTGTTGGTTTTTCGAAGATAAAATTTGTTAAAGATAAATCATGTGATGCATGTTAGAAGGGCAATCAAACAAAAGTCTATTTTATGCATACACATATAGTTTCTAGTGATAGACGATAATAATTGTTACACATTAGCTTATTTGGTCCATTTAGAACTAAGAGTTTTGGATGTAACTACTATACTCTTATAATAGTAGATAATTTCTCAAAATTTACATGGACGTTATTTTTTGTACACAAAAATGAAGCATTTCATGCTTTTTGCAAGTATGTGAAACGAGTCCAAAATGAGAAATCCTTGAAAATCTAAGAAGTATTTGTGGGGGAGAATTTTAAAACACCCTGTTTGAAGAGCTTTTTGATGAACATGATATTGCACATAACTTTTTAACACCTAGACCAACATAAGAAAATGGTGTTGTATAATGGAAGAATAGGTTATTATAGGAACTAACAATGACTATGTTGAATAAAACTGATCTACCCTATTCTCAAGAAAATCCTCGATGAACTCTATAAAGGTTGACAACCCTACAGAGCTCATTTGCATGTCTTTAGATGTAAGTTTTTTGTTATAAATAATGGAAAATACAATTTTGGTAAATTATATGCAAAATTAGATGAATGAATCTTACCTAGTTATTGTCTAAGTAGCAAAGCATATAAAATATTCAATAAGAAAACATTAACCAAGAAGAATCCATGGTCTATAATTTGATGAAACTAACCCCTCCAAGGAGGAAAAAATTGTCATTAAATTTTTTTTGCCATATACCTACGTGCGAAAATCGTTGGTAAAAGTTACAAAACCATAGGTATAGCACAAAATGTTAGGTATCAGTGGCCTAGGAACACCTAGAAGGGGTGTTGGGGTTGAATAGGTGTAGCGGTTTTCAATCACCGCTTCTCACACCAAAATTCAGTTTTGGAAACAGCCTAGTTAATCGATTAACACCTTGTCTTAATCAATTGAACAGAATGATCAGAGAGGCAAATTGCACAGTTATTTAAAATCAATTGAACATAGATAAAACAGATATTTTTAAGCAATATTAATAATCATATGGCAGTGAACAATTATGCAAAATATCAGCTATTAACTCGAATTTAAACAGCAAGAAAAGTAAAGAAGATTTAAGGAGAGAACAACGTGCAAAGATAGATTTTTATCTTGGTTCGTTTACGGTCCACTGAAAACTACATTCAGGCCTCCCTTTCTGATCTTGGGAGATTTTCTTCTTCACAATATTGAATATACGTATAATCACACACACCAATTCAATTTACAAGAACATAGGACACTTCTTTCTTGAAATCTAGAACACCTAACCCTTGGTTTGACTCTATCTATCGCCTAAGAAAACCTTTCTCGCGAAACAGCCCCAGCCAAAGTTCTTGTTCTCAAATCAAGACCTCCTAATCTCGGTGGAGAATCCCAATCTCTGTGGTGGTACGACACCAAGAGATCAATCCAAAATACACAAAAAACAGATTACAACAGCAAGGTATTATAAGCACAATAATGCTTGAAATATTACAATAAAAGACCTTAAGACTAACCCACTCACAATTCACTCAAGCTATCAAATACATGTGAGTTAATCAAAAATAGTAATCAATATATCTCTCTAAGAATCTTTACAAATAATGCATGAACATGTGAGCAAGATAAGGATGAGACTAAGCATATGAAAAACAGTATGCAAATCAAAGACAATTAAGCATGGTAACTCTCTTCCTCACACATGCAACTCTCTTGCAAAAACAGAATGCAAAACGAAATATGCTCTCTAAAAAAATCCTATACAATGGAATGCAATGCTACAATTTTCTTCAAGTTGCCTCAATTTATACTAGGCAGTTTTTACAGTTAGGATTCGTTGCAATCAGTTAGACGGTTAAAACAGAAATCAGTTATAACACAAAACAAACCTGTTAATCGATTAAGGCAACCCGTTAATCGATTAACCAATGCAACAAAACTGAAACAGAAACCAGTTGTAACACAAACACTGATATAACAGAAAAACAGTTGAGTTAATCGATTAAGTCACCACATTAATCGATTAACTAGCATATTAAGATACATGGTTCAAAATGTAAACTTCTCATATGTTATGCTTAACTCCTATATATGTTTTAGCAATTATATTATGCCTAATATGCACATATAACATGTATGATTAATGCATGCACATACAATTAACTAGATGATATGTCTCATGGATATGATATGACAATTATAATAACTTGAGAGACTTGCACCTAGGTTCACCTCACCTTTACTCACTTACTACGACACACATCCCAAATTACTTAGAATAATGACTCTATTTATATCCTAGTCTAGATATGAGCTCTAGGCATGTTGATTGTTGAGCCATCTTCAAGCTTTAATAGAACATTGTCTTCATCAAAACATAAGCAAAACATTGCTAGTGCTATTATTGACACTTTGCACTTTCACAAAAAACTTTTGCCTACGGACGTTTTTGTCCATCGTATTTAAGTCACTATACCTACGGGTTTTTACTGTCACTATATGTTTTAGTGATAGTTGTCGAGAATGTAGATATAAAACTTCAACTTATACCTACGGATTCTGTCTGTCACTATAAATATTTATACCTACAAATTTTCTCTATCACAATAGGATTTAGTGATGATAGTTTTAGCGATGGTAGTTTCCGTCACTATAGATGCATATGTTTTTCTTATACCTATGATTTTATTCCATTGGTATAAAGTTTTGGTGATACTAAAAGAGTTATAACTATACTCACATTCTCATTTCAGCCTATTTTAGTGACTAATAGTAATATGAATATATAATGAAAAATAAATATCTAAACACATTATTATATTTCAAATTAAAAAAGACATACAATCCCATGAAATATATGAGTTAAATATGTTCACCTAAATATAGCATGTACATAAAAAGTCATATAATCCTATAAATTATAAAATTTGGATCATGTCCATCTAAATAGATGTAAATTGTTTTTCCAAAAAAATCAAAATGGTTCATTTCCAAGTTTGTTGCATTAAAAGAAATCAATTACATAATATTGACCTACAAGAAACAAAAAAAAAAAAGAATGGATGAATAAATAAAATAATTCAATGAAAAACTCTAGCTAGTAATAATTTTTTTATACATTATTCATTATTTTCATTACAATCTGAATATAGAGTACCATTAGTGTATTGGAACTAACTCAACCAATCTATTCCTCTCAACTTGTCAAATCTATTAACATACACAAAATCCTAAGGTTTTGGACAATCATCCATATTTTAGCCATTTTTTCCTTATCACTCCAAACTAACAGGTGTGGCATCAATAATATATACCAAAATAAGGGGACTAATAGCATCCAATTACTAGGAGTGACAACTATCACAATGATAAGAAAGTAACACATATCCACGAAGTAAACAAAGTTCTCTATGTATTTTCAAATCCCCTCTTCTCGTTGTACGATCCCTGTAATGTGAACATTTACATTAAGTCTCAGACGATAAAGAACAAATCTAATCTTTGTCTATCCCAATATTGCACTTATATACGACAATATATTGCAGTAGTTCATTAAATTGAGAATAATTTATTAAATCACATATAAAGATAAAATAGATAAACAATAAGATTAATGTTTTCCCTTCTAAGTAATGGCAGTGAAAGCCTATATAAACATATTGAATCTAGCTAAAATGATAAAGAATTTCACTATTCTTCAATATTTTACACCAATCTCCAAATCCATCCTAAGAATATCCAATGTCATACAAACGGTCCAAACAACATACTTCATTATTGATGGCTACTCATATAGAGCTTATGAGAGAATACAAACTTCAATAGAAAGGCCCCTCTGATGCACAAACACATGAATCAAACAATTAATGTTAATCAAAGTTTCATAATCCATACAGATTCAACACTTTTTTCCACCAAAATTGTTCATTTGAATGTGCAAGCAAAGTAAAAAATTATACACAATAAGGATGGCCTATAATAGATTAACAGAATACCTTGTAGATACCATTAAAGTTCAATGTAAAAAACGATTTGAATCTCCATAATGCTCAGATCAACAAGTTTAGTTCAGAGAAAGAAGAGGAACTCAAAACCAAGTTCATGATTGGCTTTAAAACATACCAACAATACCAACCGAGTACTAAAGAACGGTTCAGGAGAAGAAACACTAACCAATATTGGCTTTTGAGAAGAAATAAATTCATTTATATACATAAAACCAATTTCTTAGGCTTCTATATATATGAAGTTGCAACATTTACTAAGAATTTCTAGAGTAACTATTAAACTATTTATCCAATTACCTTACCTTTTATAAGAAAAACAAATCAAGTGAAGGAACAAACAAATGGTTTTACTTTGGAACACGCAAGAAATATAGATGAAATACTCAGAGCTTTATTTGCAATAAAATAAAAAGACCATGTAAATAGTATCCATATTCCAGTAACAAGCATGAGGCCTCCAATAAGTTAATTATTAAAGTGTGTAGGAAGTAAGTTCATTTTCTCCAAATGCTGATATTGGTGTTACAATTTGAAGGGTGCCCTTTCCAATAAAAATAAGAAAATAAGAAAAAGCTAGCAAATTTTATAAGCACATGGGACACATAATGAAACAGACATGATTGGTGCCACTGCAAATTTCGATTGTAATTGCAATAGTCACTCAAAAAAACCTATAAACTTATACCTATATATTCAGCCAAGAAAGGACTATTAATTAATAGGAAATTAGATCAAATATGGGTGAAAACCGTGAAAAGAATAGTGGATAGGCCATTGAAAATGCTTGCAGCTAAACAAAGGGGTCTCCTTCTTTTTAGTTTCTTTATGAACATTGTATCCCAACAACTGTTTGCAGTAGTCAGGATAGAAGAATATTTACTACCAAAGTGAATGTATATTCTTTGGAATGATGATGTTGGAATTGGTCATAATTAAAGATTTATAATGTTCGGTAAGTTAACTTGTGTGTAGCCTACTTGACCCAAGAACCACCGAATACCACCAACAGTTGTAGAACTTCTCTTGCTTCAACCAGCAAGAGCATCATCATCTGAAGTGATGATGCGATACCCAAAGAGCCTAACTTTAATTATGATGGTCTTGAAGGCATAAGTTGTCCTATGATTATGGCATGGGCAAAAAGAGCTCAAAATGGTTGATCTATGATGGTGAGCCAAAGTTACCCCAAGGGGGTGTAAAGATGCTCAAAAACATATTGGTCCATGGTTCTAACTGTTGGGTACCAATATGGTATGCTTATACCTAGAGGGGGATGAATAGGTGTCACAGATCACTAGTCCTGCTTTTCCAATAGTTGCGTAGAATACAAAGTTGCTGCAGTTAATGTATTATCAACAAGGTTAATCGATTAAAGACATTTCACTTAACTGATTATTATCATAACGTTAATCGATTATCCTGATTGTTTTACTTTGAAAATTAGTTTTCTCGCTTCGTAAAAACAGTGATAATTCTTGATCTTTACTATTCTAAGATTGATTCTTGACTAATAACAAATTAACATAACAAGCAATTAATCACAATAATCTAAACAAAATAGAAGGCAATAAAGACAAAATTATAAAGAGATAGAGAAAATTTGCTCGAGGATTTTTATCCTGGTTCGTTTACGGTCCACTGCAAACTACATCCAGGCCTCCCGGTTGATCTGGGAGATTTTTCTTCACTAATCAGAAATTTAATTTACAACCACACTTCCAATACAACGAGATATAAACTTCCTTCTTGAAACTGATGAGCCACAAAGCTCGGTTTGACCCATTATCTACGCCTACTTGGATACTACACCTTTTGCGCAATTTGGCCCCCAGCCGAAACTCTTGCTCGAATCAAGTCTTTCTATCTAATGAAGACTCATAATTCTCAACCGATGATGATACCACAGATCACGAGAATTCTCCTCAAATTTCAGAACTTTCACCGAGTTACCTTGCACACTAGATTGTGAGAATTACAACTCTAAATTTGGCTCTTATCACCCTTGACATAAAGATCTCACAAATACAACCCTAAGACCTAATTATGAAATCATGCAAGGAGTGTTTTCAATTGAATGAAAAATGGTTTTGCACAATGAAAAGATTTTTCTCTCTTTTCACTCTTGAAGCTCATGCAAGAAAACTCAAAGATACATCAAGATAGCTTTGAAACTTTTTAGCACAGTGAATCTTTGATTCTCATATATATATTTTTCGATTCTTGCTCAATGAAGATGAAAAGAAAAACTGTTTTAAAAACGAAATGAATTCTGTTTCAAAATAACAAGATTAACTCATAACTGATATAACATATATTAATCGATTAAATTGTAATGTTAATAGCTTAACAAGTTTTTTGAAAATAGATTTTCAGTTATGGCTTAACCGGTTAAAAGATTACTTAATCGATTAATAAACAGAAATCCTGGGAGGTTAGCTACTGTAACTCCATTTAATCGATTATGACTTTCCTTAATCGATTAAGAATTTCACCAGGACTTAATCGATTACACACTGGGTTAATCGATTAAAATCGTTAAAAATGATTTTTCAATTTTAAATGGTAAATACCCTATATGATGAATGATCATGCAATCATGATTTTAGAAATGATTAAACCTTTATGCATAAAATCATGTATGCTAAATGCAAATGCATGAGTGTTAATTATCATATATTTATATGTTGATGTTATGCCTTATTATATGTGATTTTTATTTTAGACTCTTTGTGAGACACTTTCATCTTGGGTTTACCTACCCTAAGACTCAATACTAGACAATCATCTTAGGACTCTAGAATGAAAAAAGCAATCCTAGATTCTATGGCAATGACCTTGAGTTCTTGGTATATTGTTTGTTGAGATGTCCAAGTCTTCAAGCTTCCATGTAAGATCTTGTCTTCACCAAAACTTCGTAGGTCGATTATAATGGCATCCTTTGACTATTTGCCATTTCAATATCTCCCTTTTGATGATGACAAACACTGAAACAGTTCCTTATTTGATGACTTGAAGCTTAACTGAATATGTTTGCATAGAGTTGAATCAGAATGTGCTGCTCCCCCTCACTTTATTCTCCACCTCAAACCATGGAAGAGGTAATGCTAGGGTAGCGACATGATTACTTTGCGGAAGCTCATTTCAACCTGCAAAACAACTTAAATAATACCTTTCTCCCCATTTTGGCATGATCAAAAAGCTATGACATATTATGATATTAAAAACCAAAAGTAAGGAAAGATAAACAGTTTACTGGTCTTAATCGATTAATTAATCAAAGATAATCGATTAAGCAACTTAAAAAATACTTGAACATGTGCACAAAGTTTAGGTTTAATTGATTATAATATGGAGTTAATCGATTATTTAGTAATAAAAACGGATTATGGCAGAATTGATTGCGAGATTTATCTAGTTGTGTAAATTCAACATGAAATCCATATGATGGTCAAAGATAATGATGTAGCAATATTCAGAATATATCAATCATTCAACATAAGATAAGCACAATAGATAACATCAAAGGATAACACAATAATTTGCAAACATAATCCAAATTAACGTCAAAGTTTTACAACATATAAAAGTAAGTGCAATAAACAAGTACAAATTGTTCAAAATAGAAAGTACAGCAAAATATAACCATAACATATGCAACACCAAAATTCAATCACCAAAACATAATAACCACACACACTAGACATTCCTATCTAGGCTAATCTTGTGTAGGTGGTGATGGAGATGAGCCACGGGAAGCACGTACTATGAAAATGATACGTTCTAGATCCTCGGAAAGCCTCTACTGCTGCTACTGAAATTCAGAGGCCATGGAATCCTTCATACTCTAAAAATGTCCATCTATACGCGCATTGAGGCATGGTTCCATTGCATCCAAGTGAGCAAGCCCAAACGATGGTTCTTGAGGCTCAGCAAATGCCTCGGCAGGAGGTTGCTCAAGAATGGACTCATTGAGATTTGCAGCATTATCTTCAGGTGGTATATCCCCATTCACACTGGCAGTATGGTCTTCTTGATATTTCCATTCATTACAGAATTTATAGATGCCCATTTTGTGAAATAGGTTATCACCAACAAGATGTCACGGGAGTTAGTCATGATAGTGTCCACATGAGTGGTGTTAATCTCGTAATAATCAATGATACGATAGATGAATATCCCATAGATGAGCAATCTTGATGGAGATGAAGCTATGCCATGCATAACTTTCAGAATCTCCGAAGGCCAATTAACTGAAATGCCTTCCCGAATAGTGAACATCAGTTCCAGATCGTTGATGGTGAGTTGAGCATGGTTAGTATTTCTTTGAACCAATATGTATGCAATCAAATAGTGTAAGAGCCGGTTTTCCACAGACAATGACCTAGCCTTGGTCAATTCCCATTGCACAAAATTGAGGTCCTCTCAAACAAGATTTGTACATTTCAATAACATCAAATGAGTCCCATGACTCATTGTTGCAATCACATATCATAGGTCCATCACATTCAAGACCTCCAACATCCAAAAATAACTCTTCATCCATAACAATCATCTTCCCCATTACCATTTTTGAATACACCTCATCCTTATACCTAAAATTGCTATAGAATTCTCTAATAAGTGAAGGATACATCTTACCTTTCAATTCCACGAATTTGTTCACTCCTTAGGTCTCCAACCCATGTGGGAATTTAAAGCCTTGAGTATCAAGCCATTCTATATCCGCATACTGAATGTAGGTTTGCTTACGGCCTTGAAACTTAGCCAATCTAGCCTCTTGAAGAATGAGAGAGTAGTAAGGGTCCCCGCGACTCTTTCGTCCTCCTTGAGTCAAGGAAGAGCCTTTTTCTCCGCGTCTAGCACGTTTTGCAGTGTGTTTCACTCTCATGCTACTTGGTTCACTCATCTTGCATGTATAATAGTGATTTAATCAATTTGATAATCGATTTTTCGAGTTTGAGGTTTAGGGTTTCTAAAGAGGGGAAAACGGTGAAATACGAACTGGGTAGAGATTTAAGGTTTTAGAGAGATGGAACTATAAGGTAGGAACCGAATTTGCTAATGAACTTTGGAGGAACACTCAATTTTGGGAAAAGATCCAGAAGGGGGGAAGCAAAGAGGATTAGGGTTCTAAGTGAGAAATGAACTAGAAACGTTACTTTAATCTTATACAACACTATTGTTAATCGAATATCTACAGTAGCTTAATCAATTAACCAACATGATAATTTTCAAAATTGAAATTTTGGATCCTAGGTAATCGATTGAGTTTAGGCGTTAATCGATTAATCATAAGATAATTTTCAGATTTTCAAAAAATTAAGTCCAAGTAATCGATTAAAATTGGTGTTAATTGATTACTTTGCGAGATGAAATTTTTTTTTTGGCTTTTGTAACTCAAATTAATCGATTAAGGCACAGAACAATCGATTATTGACAACACTTATCACAGATTTCAGTGCAGTTTATGTATATCTAGAGTAATGGTAGAGTTCTATTGCTACACTATGCCAGAACGCTTATGTGTTGAATGCTGTTAAATGTAAGGTGGAAGAGAATTAACAACACTTATTTAAGCAAACGTTGTTAAATGTGTTATCTTTAACATCACTTATTGAAGGAAGCACCGTTAAAGACCATACTTCATATATTTAAGAGCACTTCTTCAATAAGTGTTGTTAAATGTGTTATCTTTAACATTGCTTATTGAAGAAAGCGCTGTTAAATATGTCATCTTTAACAACGCTTATTGAAGGAAGCGTTGTTAAAGTCCATACTTCATATATTTAACAACACTTCTTCAATAAGCGCTGTTAAAGGTAACCTTTAACAACGCTTATTGAAGAAAGCATTGTTAAAGATGTTATCTTTAACAACGCTTATTGAAGGAAGCGCTGTTAAAGCTTCATATATTTAACAACACTTATTCAATAAGCGCTGTTAAACGCTTGTTTTAGTGAGTAAGAATCTTTTCAAATTCAAAAGCAAAACCTCACACAATAATACATATCATTCAGTTTATTATTTCTCTTACCTTTCTTCTTCTCCATAAGTTACATTTTTTTCGCTTTTGTTTTTAGTTTCTCTCTTCAAGCAAGTTATCGATTTTTGGTTGTTCTCTTCTTCAAGCATAAGGTAAATGATTATCTTACTTTAACTCATTTATTTCTCTCTTAACTAATAGTGTGATATTTATTTGTTGTGAAGTTATGCAGCTATGGTGAAGTTATCGATTTTTGGTTTCTCTCTTCAAGCATAAAGTAAATCATTATCTTATTTTAGCTCATTTATTTCTCTCTTCACTAATAGTGTGATCTTTATTTGTTGTGAAGTTATGCAGCTATGGTGTTATAGGTTTTTGGCTATGGTGAAAGAATGAACAATTTGCGTAAGATCTCATTGCTCATATGTTATTTTATAATATTGGAATATGTTAAGGTTTAATGTAGTTGAAGTCGTTGGTGATTTAACAAATCTATTGTAAATGTGGTGGAGTTGAACATGTTTATCATGTGTTTGATAGAATGTCTGGGAGATATATTGTCTTATTTAGAAAGTAGACATTTAACAGCGCTTGCTTCAGTGAGCGCTGTTAAATATCTACTTTCTACAGCGCTACAGAAAACGTTGTTGAATATAACCTTATGTACTACTACGCTCACATAGAAAACACCACAAAAGCGGTGTTAAATGACAATTTTAAGCGTTGTTGTTTTGCTATTCTGGCGTAGTGCTAAGACACAAACCTAAAGGATTTTGTCACACTAAGAGAGCCTAAAACATTCATGAAGATAAACTAAACAAGGAAACATGCATTCATAACATTTATCATTCATAAGCATATAACAAGAATCAAGAAAAGGCACATAATAAATCTAGGCAAATTAGTTTAGATATTTTTCATCAAGTATGTCAAGTTCTTTGCATAAAACAGAGAATGTATCCCGTGGAAGGGGCTTGGTGAAAATATCTGCTAATTGCTTCGAGGTTTCAACAAATTCAAGCATGTAGTCACCTTTTTGTACATGATCTTTTAAAAAATGATGTCGAATCTCTATATGCTTAGTTCTAGAATGCAGAATTGGATTTTTCGATAGATTTACGGCAGTAGTATTATCGCATTTTAAAGGAATTTTAACTAGTTTTAAGCCAAAGTCTGATAGTTGTTGCTTCATCCATAGAATTTGAGCGCAACACACGCTTGCAGCAATATATTCCGCTTTGGCGGTAGACAAAGCAACACAAACTTACTTCTTACTATGCCATGATACTAGGGAGCTGCCCAAAAGGTGGCAAGTCCCGCTAGTACTCTTCCAGTCTTACTTGCATCCCACAAAGTCAGAATCGGAATATCCTATTAGGGATATAGAAGCATCCCTAGGATACCATATACTCATAAATATTGTCCCTTTAAGATATTTCATAACACATTTTACAACACTAAAATGTGATTCCTTAGGTGATGCTTGATATCTTGCACACATACATACACTAAACATTATATATGGGCGGCTAGTAGTTAGATACAATAAAGAACCAATTATGCCACGATATTTTGTTACCTCAATTGCTTTACCTTTTTCGTCTTTATCGAGATAGTAGGACGATGCCATAGGTGTTGTCGCTTCTTTACATTTATCCATCTCGAATCTTTCCAAAAGTTCTTTGCAATACTTTGTTTGGTGAATTAATATCCCACTGCTCATTTGTTTGATTTCTAGGCCTAGAAAGAATGCCAGCTCGCCTATCATCGACATTTCAAACTCCCTTTCATAAGTTCAGAAAATTCTTTACACAACAAATCGTTAGTAGCACCAAATATTATGTCATCTACATAAATTTGTACTATGAACAAAGTATCCCAAAAATATTCCCTTGTCATGTTTCGTATCAAATTTACCTAGTAATCTTTTACCATTATTCAATATAAAACATTTACATCCAAAAGCATGCAAGTGTGAAATATTCGGTTTTCGGCCTTTTAGCAATTCATATGGCGTTTTAAGAGTGTAGGCCTAAGTAGTACTCGATTAATTACATAGAAAGCAATATGCATCGCATCGGCCCAAAAATATTTAGGACCCTTGCTTTCATTTAGCATTGTCCTAGCTAGCTTCTCTAATATTCGATTTTTCCTCTCAACAACTCTATTTTGTTGAGGGGTTCGAGGAGCCAAATATTGATGTAGGATCCTATGCTTTTCAGAAAACTTATCAAATAGGTGGTTTTCAAATTCTCAACCATGATCGCTGCGAATATACACTATCTTATGATCAAATTGGTTTTGAAGTTGTTTAGCTAGATGTTTAAAAGATTTGAAAGTGTCGCTTTTTAGAGCGAGAAACAAAGTCCACGTAAATCTAGAGTAGTCATCAACAATTACTAGCACGTAGTAGCTACCACCAAAACTCACAATTTGTGATGGTCCAAACAAATCCATATGGAGTAATTCCAAAGGCTTTGTTGTGGATATCACTTTCTTAGTTTAAAATGAACTCTTCACTTGTTTACACTCTTCACTTGTTTTCATTTTAGTTATCTTAATTTCATGCAACATGATGACTCGTTTTCTATCTACATTTACTTTCGCTAATTTCTGAAGTTCCTCATGCAACTCAACAAATGCACTATATAGTTCATCATAAGTAGGAGACTTATCGGAACATGAAGACGAGTCAGAAAAGTATACCTCACTCGTGTTATCCGGGTTGCTTTACTGCCAGTTTCTGTAGTGTTTGCCATTAAGCACAACTTGGTTGTCTCCTCTTCATCGGATGTGCTACTTGTTGTCTCTTCCTCCGGGACATCCCGCATTATGTAGGCCTTCTTGTATTTGAAGTCTCAAGGGTTTCTTTTATCATGTTCAACCTTCTTGAGGTGGGTCGGACATTGGTATTTCATATGGTCCGGCTAGCCACACTCATGGAAAATGAGGCGATCTTTGGGAGCTTTGCCTCGTCTAGTTGAATTAGCTGCCTCTTTCTTTTGAAAGCACTTAAACCACCCTTTTTTCTTGAGAAACTTCCCAAATTTTTTGACCATGAGGTTTAAGGTTTCATCAGCAAGTTCAGAACCTAGATTATCATCGTGTCTCTCTTCTTGTGATTGTGAAGATTTAGCTTTGAGAGAGATCCCCTTTATATTTTGATCTAAATCTTCATGAATTGTTAAGCATCCTAACTCCATTTCGTGTTATTGGAGTTTTCCAAAGAGAGTTGCTAGCAGCATTGTATCTAAGTCTTTCGACTCCATAATTGCGCTTACCTTGGACTACCATTTCCTATCAAGACAATACAACACTTTGTTAGTAAGTTCACCAATAGCAAAACTCTTATCTAATTCAATTAAATGGTTAACAATATGGGTGAATGGTTTCTGCATTTTATTAATTGACTCATTTGGAAACATACGAAACAACTCATATTCATGGTTTAACACATTTAATCTTGCGCATTTAACCTCACTTGTGCCCTCGTGGGTTAATTGCAAAGTATCCCACATTTCTTTTGCGTTTAGGCATTGTGACACCCGAAAGAGTTCATCGTATGATAAGGCAGAGGTTATAATGTTCTTTTCCTTGAGATTGTGCAGGACTTTACGTCTTTCTTCGTCAGTCCATAATCCCTTTGGTTTATCTGTAGGCTCACCATCCACTAAGTGAAGTGGAGTGAAAGGTCCTTGACAATAGAGTCCCAAATCTCTGTGTCTATAGCCTCTATAAATATTCGCATGCGCACCATCCAGTAGGCGTACCCTTCGCCACTGAAAATCGGAGGGCGGTTGATGGATGTGCCATCAACACCAAAGGGGTTAGTGGAACCCATAGTGATTACTCCTTCAGATCAACGAATTTAGCGACCAAGCTAGCACCTTCGCACTAGTTCTGATACCACTTGTTGGGTACCAATAGGGTATGATTACACCTAGAGGGGGGGGGGGGTCAATAGGGGTCGCAGATCACTAGTCCCGCTTTTCCGATAGTTGCACAGAATACAATGCTGTTGCAGTTAAACGATTATCAACAGGGTTAATTGATTAAAGACAGTTCTCCTGATCGATTATTATCAGAACATTAATCAATTATCCTAATTGTTTTACTTTGAAAATTAGTTTCCTTTCTTCGTAAAAACCGTGATAATTCTTGATCTTTACTATTCTAAGATTGATTCTAGACTAACAACAAATTAACACAACAAGCAATTAATCACAATAATTTAATCAAAACTGAAGGCAATAAAGACAAAATTATAAAGAGATAGAGAAAATTTTCTCGAGAATTTTTATCCTGGTTCATTTGCGGTCCACTGCAAACTACACCCAGATCTCCCAGTTGATCTGGGAGATTTTTGTTCACTAATCAGAAATGTAATTTAAAACCACATTTACAATACAACGAGACATAAACATCCTTTTTGAAACCGATGAGCCACAAAGCCTAGTTTGACCCGTTATCTATGCCTACTTGGATACCATACCTTTCGCGCAATTTGGCCCCAGCCGAAACTCTTTCTCAAATCAAGACTTTTTATCCAAGGAAGTCTTCTAATTCTCAACCTGTGATGATACCACACATCACGAGAATTCTCCTCAAATTTCAGAACTTTTGCCGAGTTACCTTGCACACTAGAATGTGCGGATTACAACTCTAAGTTCGGCTTTAATCACCCTTGACAGAGAGATCTCACAAACACATCCCTAAGACCTAATTATGAAATCATGCAAGGAGTGTTTTCAATTGAATGAAAAATGGTTTTGCACAATGAAAATATTTTTCTCTCTTTTCTCTCTATTCTTTCTTTTCACTATTGAAGCTGATGCAAGAAAACTCAAAGATACATCAAGATAGCTTTGAAACTTTTTAGCACAATGAGTCTTTGATTCTCAGATATATTATTTTCGGTTATTGCTCAATGAAGATGAAAAGAAAAAATGTTTTAAAAATGGAATGGTTCTGTTTCAAAATAACAAAATTAGCTCATAACTGATATAACATATATTAATCGATTAAATTGTCATGTTAATCGATTAACAGGTTTTTGAAAACAGATTTTCAGTTATGGCTTAATCGAGTAAAAGATTACTTAATCGATTAATAAACAGCAATCCTAGGAGGTTAACTCTTGTAACTCCATTTAATCGATTATGACTTTCCTTATTCGATTAAGGATTTCCCTAGGACTTAATCGTTAAGGATTTCACCAGGACTTAATCATTAAGGATTACATACTGGGTTAATCGATTAAAATCGTTAAAAATGGGTTTTCAATTTTAAATTGTAAACACCCTATATGATGAATGATCATGCAATCATGATTTTAGAAATGATTAAACCTTTATGCATAAAGTTGTGTATGCTAAATGCAAATGCATGAGTGTTAATTATCATATATTTATATGTTGATGTTATGCCTCATTTTATGTGATTTTTATTTTAGAGTCTTTGCGAGACACTTCCATCTTGGGTTTACCTACCCTAAGACTCAATACTAGGCAATCATCTTAGGACTCTAGAATGAAAAAAGAAATCCTAGATTCTATGACAATGACCTTGAGTTCATGGTATGTTGTTTTTTGAGATTTCCAAGTCTTCAAGCTTCCATGTAAGATCTTGTCTTCATCAAAACTTCGTAGGTGGGTTATAATGGCATCCTTTGACTATTTTTCATTTCAATGACCGAGCCAAGGATGGACCAGGCCATGTGCATGAGACAGGCCAAGGGCCTCGCCATGGCGCTAAATTTGACCCTGATACGGGGCCAGGTGCATCAGGCACCAAGCCTGATTGAGGCATGCTTGATCGAGTTGAGTATCTTGGCGCACCAAGTAATGAGCTAGGTGCTAGGCCAAACTGGTCTGGCTAGGAAATCTGACTAAGGTGCATGCGCCTAGCTTGTTGCATCATGCGCTGGACGTAGCCTGACCGAGTCAGGCCTAACCAACATGTTTGGCATGGAACATTTTTAATTCCGTAATAATTGTGTGGGCTGATTTTTAGCCAACACTTAGTTTTACTTATTATAGTGTTTGTTTAATAAATATGCCCATAAATAATGCTTAGTTCAAAAAATGGCTCGTGGGACATAAACCAAGCCTAAAAGTGTAGTCGACACTTTAATGCTTGGACCTACTTTTATTTTTCATAAACCAACGATTAATAATGGCTATTATGGCCGTTCGAGGGTAAACGCTTGTGGGAATAAAGATGGTGACTGAGGAAGGCTTAAGTGAATCATTAATGGTGCTTTAACACCTTGCCTGAACCGTTGGAGCTTAAATCACCTAGGCACAACTCATCATAGATTATTCTATGTCATTTTCAGAGCTGTTGTAACAATGTTGCTCGAGGGAATTTGCCATGTGCTCGTTAGAGGCTTTAAGTGTACATTAATAATGCTTAATGGCCATGTTCCAGCCGTTGGAGGCTTTGTTTGCTGAACAAATTCATACCAACGACATTCTAGGCCACTTAACTCATCATAAATCACCATTCTGGTGAGGGGATTCTCTCCTTTAATAAAGAGGATCCTATGCCAAGCTTAAGTGCAACCGAGGGCCATTATGAAGTCAATAACTCAAACATTTTATTTACCATGTGCTAAATTGTGATCCAAGACTTCAAAGAATACATGATCCTATGAATCTCATCAAAGCCTTGTCGTGGAGTATTACGAGGACATTAAGTCTCATTCACCATATGACTTAATTTGATGTCGTGCACTTAAGGAAGAATGAAATCCTAAGCTATTCAAAGTTCAACCGTGGCAACAATGGCATCCTAGGCCAATATCTTAATGTTTTTCCTTCATTGTAATAAAGGACACGAATAACATGTGTTATGCTAATTTCCAACTGAATTTAGCCTAGTTTAGGAGTAGATTCATATGTCAAAGGTATCCTATGATGGATCACCAGGACTTAGTCTTTATTGTCTTTTCTTTTACAAATCGTGGGAGCCAAGTTGATTTACCTATAAATGCACGTCTTTACCAATGAAATAAGTAAGTTAAGTTGAAGCATAATTCTTTGTGAATTAAGATTGAATCCTTGTGAGAGTATTCTCCAAACCTTCTTGGCTGAACCAAGATTAGAAGTTTTTATCAAGAATCAAGTTCTTGTGGCGAGCATCACTTTGGCTTATCGACACCTTAAAATGTTATGGCGCCTTTCACCTCAAATCTATTCCATCTTCTTTTATCCTACTTTTATCATTCCGCTGCTTACTCATAAACAAAAACTAAATCCAACCGTGAGCTTGTCCAAACAGCAACCAAGATAGATCGTGCAAGAACCTTTTATCAAAACGGTTCACATAAACCAACAACAAACACTCTTCACATTTAGTCTAGTACTTCATTGAAATTGCTAAATAATTATTTTAGTTGGATATGAAGTAGTTGAGAAGCTGAACCAAAACCTATATTGACCATAATAAACCATAGGCTTTGACCTTCTCTCTCCCATTGTGATAAAAAAAAGGAGATTTGGAATGAGGAAGCAGAAGTAGAAAATATGGAGAAGTATGTACATGCGATTAGTTGGAAGGAGAAGTAATGTTCTGGAGAAGAGGAAAAGATTAGGAGCCCTTTAAGTTTTAGATGGGGAAGAAAAGATAGTTTTTTATTTTTAAAAATGGAACTAATTATTATATAGTGATGGAAATACTGATCTATGGGTATATGCAACTTGTACCTACAGTTTTGAAGCCATCATTAAAGGATGTAGTGATGAAAACATTATCTGTAGGTATAAGATATCTATACTTACAGTTGTAAAAGTATAACTAAAAGGTATAGTGACCAATGCAGACAACCATAACTATATTACCCTTATACCAACAGTTTTATTGACTGTCATTATAAGCATTCGTAGGTATATGGTAAATTTTTTGTAGTATATTTTTTGTAGTATATTTTTTATGACGATGGATTACCAAGCACTTCACAAGTGAAGTTCTAGTTATTGAAGAACACACTAACATGGATCAAATGAATTCAAAAGAAGATCTACCTCAAAATGAAGAGTAAGTACATTCTGATCTTCCAAAAGAATGGAGAACCTATAGAGATCATTCTATTGACAACATTATTGGCAACATAAAAAAACGGAGTTTCTACTCGACTCAATTTAAATAATGCTTGTTTAAATATGATATTCATATCTCAAATAAAACTATCTAAAATAGATGATGCTATAGATGATGAGCACTAGATTCATCTCATACAAGAAGATCTCAATCAGTTTGAGAGAAACTAGATTTGAGAACTTGTTCCTATACCGAAAAATAGACAAGTTAAAGGAACTCGTTGAGTCTTTAGGAATAAATCAGACAAAGAGTTCTCATTTAGTGAAGTTCGTTTTCATTTGCATCTGGAAATAACATTTGATGAAGATGATTAGGGATGAAACTAAAGGAACATTCTAAATGTAAAATTGTACATTATGATATTTTATTTCTTATGACATTTGATGAAGATGATCATGAATATGACGTTTGTTGTCTCTCCATTTGTAAAAAATACAATTGAGTCTTGAAATTCTAATTCAAAAATTATGAAGTCCTTTTAAAACTACAATCGTAATTCTAAATCAAATTTTTTTCTAGTTAAACATAGAATATTCATGTTGAAAATTGAGCCTCATTCTCCGAATTTCGTGCACATTAAGCATAATGCTATGAATTTTTCGTATTAACATGCACAAAATTTTGAACACAATGTAACAAAAGTGAAATCCCCTTAGTTTCCTATACGTATTGAGTATGTTTTCAACCACTTTAAATAAAATGGAGACTATTATTAAGAAGGCAAAGGAATAAAGATTTAGATACAAAGAAGAGAACAATACAACAGTAGAAAAGTTCTTTGGGGGCTGTTTGGTGTTGGTGGAGGCAGTTTAGGACAATTCAAGGCGTGACGGGGAGTGGCAGGGTGTAGCGGCGTCTCCAATAGTGGCGCAACAGTCCAAGTGTTTCCAGCGGCATTCCAGGTGTTCCAAGCGGCGGTGCATGTGCACTCTAGGCATGACAGTAGCGGTTTTGGGCGGCAGAAAATTTCTTCCTTTGGAGGAGAGACATATTTTCCATGGTTTGAGAGAAATAGGTTACTGAGGAGGGGAAAGAGGGTTACCAGTGGGTAAGATAAATTTATTGTTTGTAATTAGTAATTATGAAAATACTTCCATTACTAAAACTTATTGGAA
This sequence comes from Lupinus angustifolius, assembly GCF_001865875.1. Classification (NCBI taxonomy): domain Eukaryota; kingdom Viridiplantae; phylum Streptophyta; class Magnoliopsida; order Fabales; family Fabaceae; genus Lupinus; species Lupinus angustifolius. Next base: position 25,519,248 of record NC_032014.1, read on the forward strand.
GAGTTAGTAGAACCCTGATATAAATGTATTAGCGATCTAAGCGGTTAAGCTAATACTGTCGAACTAGTTTTGATACCACATGTTGGATAACAAGGGTTTACAATCACCTTGGGGGTGAATAAGTGTAGCGGAACACAATTCCCACTTTTTTCGGTTAATGAGAAGTTCTAAAAATTCCCTCATGTTAATCAATTAATATAAGCTCTAATTGATTATTATCAGTTGTACTTAATCAATTAACACAAGGTTTAATGAATTAACTCATATCTTGGTTTTCTTGCACATAAAGATAAAAATGATCTACCCAAACTTTGATATAATTTACCTAATGATTTTATGCCTATATGATTACAGATTCAGCACATGCAATAAACACAGTAAATAAAGTAATCTAAGTATTAATATCATAGATAAACTGAAATATAAATAGAAAAGGGACAAAGAAAATTGAAAATACCAACTTTTATCCAGGTTCATTTGCGGGTGCACTTGTAAATTACACCCAAGCCTCCCTTTATAATCATGGAAAAAGTTTCTTCATTATAAAGGAACAAATGTTTACAAACACTCTTCCAATTACAAGACTCCCTTCTTGCCCCTAGAGCTCCCTATGGTTTGACCTTCACACCCGCTTCTAATGGGTACTCAACACCACTTCTAACAGTATCGGCCCCAACCACTCCTAAACTTCCTACAAAGACTCTTGCACAAGTGAATAAACCACCTAACCGCAGCTGGGATTTCCCAAATCCTATTCTCTCTAACAAAATGATACTAAGACACCTTAGGGTTAGTTTCACAGTTGAATTTTGGAGGGGAATAAAGGAAAAGGGAAGGCTTGAGGCCATGAAACACACTTGTGAAATGACTTCCAAGTTTTTCATTTCCCTTCCTTCCCCTCCAAAATTTAACTCCCAAACAAACCCTTAGAGAATACAAGATAATTGTAAACAATTTTTTTACAAGAAATGTGCACATAAATGTGCTAATATTACACTTAACAACATAAGCTAAACCCTGCGTAGAAAACTCACAATATCCAAAACAAGATTATTGTGCGATGTAGCGCGGTTTGCAAAAATGGTTTTACACGACTAACTTCTATGAAACTATTCTCTCTTTTCTTTTGTGTGAAAGAAAAAACCTTTAAGCACATTCACAATTTTCGGTTAGAGAATATAGAAAAATTCTAATTTTTTTACCAATATGTTATAAGCACATGAGAAAAAGATAAGCTTTTATACAATATTATTTTCTATTGGACTTAATCAATTAACATACATCTTAATCGATTAATGAACCAACGAAATCCAAGATTTCAGTTATATTAACACAACTTGATTGATTAACCTATTTATTAATCGGTTAACGAGTTTCGATGATGATTTAATCAATTAACACAAGTTTTAATTGATTAATTAATTCAAAGTTCACCTAGCCTAGATTCTACCCAATCAATCATCGTAAGACTGTAGAAATATAAAAACGTAAACCTAAATTTTCTTGATTCAACTTAAGCCTTAGCTTTGTTGTTTATTGAGTTGTCTTTGTCTTCAAGCTTGCCTATTATCCTTGTCTTCATCAAAAAAATTATAATGATGCATATTTGCAATCTCAAAAAGGTATGTACTGTAAATAAGTGAACTATATAACTACTATATATAATTGAATTTTTGCAACTTTTAAAAAAATATAGCCATGTAAGTTATGAAAAAAGCAAAAGGACTTTCCTAGCTTTCTAATTTGGATCCAAGGGGAGACAAGTCAGAAAGCACATAATGTTGAAATATAAAGAATCGAATAAAAAGATACAATACGAAAAAGTCACACAAGTTATAAATACCATAATCCAAAATGTTTTGTTAATGGGTCACAATGTGCCTATTACCTAAATCTATTTTTAGTTGTTGGTTATGGTTTCTTTTTTTTTTGGGTTTAGTTGAAAGTAGTTAATTAATTAGAACAATTTTTTCAGAATTATTCATGTTAATTTTGATTATATAAACACATCATATCAACTCTTGTATTATCATTCAATTAAATTCTAATAAAAGACGTATCTTCCATTATCTTTTCTTCTCCATCTCTCTTATTGTTCTTGAGGTGAATCCATGGAGAACTTAAGGGTTTATACATAATGTGTAGAAAGTAACTACTGTTAGCAAGAATACGCAATCTTATTTTCTTTCAGCTGCAAATTACTCACGGACAATAGTATTTTCTAATTTCTTTTATCTTAATGATCTTTTTCATATTCCAAACTTCAAGTTTAACTTGATTTCTATCTCAAAATTTACTACATATCTTTCATGTAAACTGATTTTTTCATATATTAAATGTTATATCTAGCATCATCATTCATTGAGGATGATTGATGTAGCTAAACTGAGAGCAAACTTGTATGCAATGGTGCATCCCGATTCGGCAACCACAAGAGTGAGAATAACTAGTGTATTTTCTAGATATAAGGATAATAATGTGTGGCATTGTAGATGATAGCAACTTCCTTGGGGTGGTTCTTTTTTGGATGATCGTTTCTTAATTGGTGTATTTGATATGTATCGTGGATTGTATTGAATAATAATGAAGCATAATTGTATATGTATTTTGTATATATTGGATAAGAAGGTGGTTAAGATATGAAGAGGAATGACGCCACAAACAAGAGTTTGATAAGCCGAGAAAAAGTTCGCCACAAGAAAGGATTCTTGATAATAACAAAGGTGTCACAAACAATGGTGAATTGTTTGATAAGCCAGGGTGTAATTGATTTTCACACGCTATAGTCAATTTCTCACAGGTTGTAATCGATTACCCAATTGTTCTATCCAACAGAGTAATTGTTTACCATGTTGTGTATTCAATTACTCAAAAGGTGTAATCGATTCCCTGATCAATTTTTGTTCGATAACTTGTTTCTCACTCATGTAACCTGTTACTTAGTTATGGTAACCTTTTACTTAGTCACAATAACCTATTACTTAGATCTAGTAACATGTTACATAGTATTTTGAAACTTGTTTTCATTTATACTTGTGTTTATCAATTTCTTTTAAAATACTTTTCTGTATTACTACTAATTGTATATTTAAAGTATAAGGATAGATGTACCTAAAGACTTAGATTCTAACTTCTTGAAGCTTTGTCTTCATTGTCTTCATAAGTATTCTTTCTTTTCTTCTTTTATGTGATGTTGGTGTCTTCCTCAAAATCGTGTCAAGGTTAGGAGCAAGGTCTTCTTCACAATCTCCCCCTTTTTGATGATGACAAACCAATATCTTCTTGACAGTATAGTTTTCTGAGAGTAACATACTTTGTCATATTCTTGACTTGTCTTGAGTATGCTCCCCCTATTTTGTATGTTCCCCTTTGATTTGGAGTTATGTGCCTGAAATAATTTTAAACAGAAAATACACTCTCTCAACTTTTCTTCCCCTTTTAACTTCATCAAAAAGACGAAAAGCCAAGAGTCCAGCATAATATATATATGTATATAACAATCATAAAGGTAGCATATCCTAGCAGCAAATTAAGAGATGTTCAAACATTTTTTCAAAACATAATCAGAAAAACAATGAAACAACAATTATCCACAACCATGCAACATTACAAACATAATTCCTAGACAACAAACGTTCTAAGGCTCAGGCTCAGTGCTATCCTCATCAAGGTCCATGATATTGATCTTATAAGAAAGACGTTGAAGCTTGAATTGGACTTGTTGATTATGAGCGACAAGAGCATCCATCCGATTAGAGATGTAGCCTCGAAGAGAGAATAACGCATCCATGATCATATGATTGGTAGGCATGGGAAAAGATGAAGAAGACTCAACATGAAACTCAGAATGTTGATGTTCAGGAGGGTTAGCAGAGATATTTGCATTTGGATCAACAGGTGCAGTCTGTCTATCACTTTGATGCTTATAGAGTCTATCAATGGGATCTCGAAAGAAGCCCATTTTGTGGATCACATCCACATCGATCTTACTATCGTGTGCATCAAGCGTGACTTTGTATTCACCAGCAGTGGATACACCAAAATGCTCAAGTATGTTGGTTATGAAGATTGCATAAGGTAAATGGCTGTGAGTATCTCGAAAAAACCACATATGTCTCATTACTGTGTTAGCCCAATTGATTGAAAGGTTATGCTTAAGAGCATACATCAATTGCAGTTCCATGTCATTGATTTGAGAATGATTTGAATATTTTGAAAAAATGGCATAGCTCAAAAAGTAATGAAGCAAACGATCTTCGAGATTGAGATTTCCTACAGCAAGGATATCTCTACTCTTTACAATTTCACCTAAAGCTAGTTACTTATGCATTTCTATTTCTCTTTTAGAGAATCTACAATTAGAATAGTAGAACTCTTTTCTATCATAATTATCCCATTTTCATGCAAGACCGAAATCTTTTATGTTACCTTGAGAAGGTATATTACAACATATTGAACTGAAGGTCTTAACATCCAAAATAATTTCTTTTCCTCTCACATAGGATGTTATACGATTTTTCCTAAAGTTCAAGTTGCAGTAAAATACTTTAACAAGTTCAAGATAGTAGGCTTTTGTTTCCTCACAGAAATAAAAAAGATCTTGTTGCCTTAGAAGAGTAGGCAAATGAAAATCTTCAAACTCAAAGTTACTGATATTACCATACTTAAGAGCAAAGGTGGAGGGTCCAAGAAAATGCTTTGAGAAAACTTTGCGTTGTTCATCATTTGCGAGAAGACGTACCAAATCCAAAGGATTAGCCTCAGAAGATGAAGCTCATTGTTTCATTTGAGACACACTGGTACGTTACTTCTTAGCTCTTGATGATAAAGCCATTGATTGAGATTTTGAAAAAGTTAGGTTTTGACGTTTGAGAGATTTGGGGATTTTTTATTAAGACAACTAAAAATGAAATCTATGGAATAGAAGTGTTTAGAGTTGAAAATGTGATATGAAACGAGTCAAAAATCACACAAATCAGATAAAAAATGAAGATTTTAGAGAAAATATAGGGTAGACATGAAAATGAGGGTTTCACGAGGAAGAAGTGTTTGAAAAAGGAGGAGGAAAACTTAAATATTGGTCAGAGTAATCGGTTACTCAAAGTGAGTAATAGATTGTTCAACATAAAAAGTTCCCTTATTTCAAACAAACATCTTAGGTAATCGATTACATAGGAGGGTAATCGGTTACTGAAGATTCGTGCTCATTACCGTAATCGGTTACTCTCCAGAGTAATCGGTTACTGAACCCAGAATTTCAAATTTTCAGGCATACTGATGTTTAGTAATCGGTTGCTGATCATTTGTAGTTGATTACATACTGATGTCGAATTTGAAAATTTTGAATAGAATTAAGTAATTTTAAGTACAAGTAGGCATAACATAAGTACAATAAAGCAAACATATAATCATGAATAAACATTTAAGACAAGTAGACTTCACCGAGTATGCCTAATTCACTTCTAATTTTATAGAAAAGTTCTTTTGCCAAAGGTTTAGTGAATATATCTGCTAGTTAGTCATGAGTATCAACAAATTCTACAAATACATCTTTATTTTGGACATGGTCCCTAAGGAAGTGTTGTCTTATATCTATGTGTTTGGTTCCAGAATGCATTACTGAATTCTTTGTGAGATTTATAACACTAGTATTGCCACATTTTAGGGGAATGCATCTTAAGTCTAAGCCATAATCTCGTAATTTTTGTTTAAGTCACAACACTTGGACACAACAACTACGTGTCGTTATGTACTCTGCCTCAGTAGTAATTAGGGCAACATAAGCTTGTTTCTTGCATGACCATGAGACCAGTTCATTTCCTAATATATGACAAGTACCACTTGTATGTTTTCTCTCAGTTTTGCATCCAACAAAATCTGAATCTGAATATCCAACCAAATCACATATACTTCCTTTAGGATACCATAATCCAATGTCAGTTGTGCCTTTTAGATATTTAATGATTCTTTTGACGGCAACTAAATGTGAGTCTTTTGGTTTTGATTGATACCAAGCACACAAACATACACTAAACATTATATCAGGTCTACTCGCGGTTAAATACAGTAGGGAACCAATCATACATCAATGTTTTGATAGATCAATGCATTTTCTAGCTTCATCTATATCAATGTATGTACCAGAACCCATAGGAGCGACAATTGGTTTACAGTCATCCATTTCAAATCTTTTCAGCAAGTCTGTGTAGTATTTGGATTGACTCACAAAAATATCATCCTCGAGTTGATTGATTTGTAATCTAAGGAAGTAATTTAACTTTCTCATCATGGACATTTAAAACTCCCCTTATATCATTTTGCCAAAATCACTACACAAAATCTCATTAGTAGAACCAAAAATAATATCATCTACATATATTTGAACGAGAAGAGTGTGATGATTTATTTTCTTAATATAAAGAGTGTAGTATCGACCTTTCCTTTGGTAAAACCTTTTTCAAGTAGAAAGTTTGTTAGACGATCGCACCAAGCACGAGGAGCTTGCTTTAAGCCATAAAGAGCTTTCTTTAGTTTATAAACATGATAATGATGTTTGTAGTCTTCAAAACCTGGCGGTTGTTCTACAAACACTTCTTCTTGTATATAACCATTAAGAAAAACACTCTTTACGTCCATTTGATATAACTGAAAATTTAAAGAGCAAGCATACGTAAGTAACAACCGAGTAGCTTCAAGTCTAGCAACAAGAGCGAAGGTTTCATCAAAATCTATTCCTTCTTCCTGATTGTATCCTTGTGCTACCAGTCTAGCTTTATTTCTAACAATAATTCTATTTTCATCTAATTTATTACGGAATATCAAACGAGTTCCTATAACATGCCTATTATCTAGTCTAGGAACAAGTTCCCAAACTTCATTTCTCTCAAACTGGTTCAACTCTTCTTGCACAGGAAGAATCCAGTGTTCATCCTCAATTGCATACTCAATCTTGGAAGGTTCTATTTGAGAAACGAAAACCATGTTTAAAACAATCATTTAGCTTCAAACGAATAGTGACACACTTACTTATATCGCCAATGATGTTGTCAATAGGATGGTCTCGATGAGTTCTCCATTCTTTGGTTAAATCAAAATGAATATGCTCTTCTTGAGAAGATAGAGTATCATCTATTTTCAAATGCCTCAGTATTTGTTGTTGTATTGGTAAAAGAATCCTCCTTTAAAGGGGAACTTGGCAAGTCCTCATCATCAAGAGTTAACCCATCCTTTATTATAGGATTGGCTTCATCAAAAGACACATGAACAAATTCTTCCATGGCTAGATTTCTTTTATTGAAAGTTTTGTAAGCTTTACTCGTAAGAGAGTAGCCTAGGAAGAGTTTTTCATCAGCATTTGCATCAAACTTGCCTAAGTTATATTTACCATTATTTAAAACAAAACATTTACAATCAAATACATGCAAAGGAGAAAAATTTGGTTTTCTACCTCTAAAGAATTCATAGGGGGTTTTCTACCTCTAAAACATTTATAAGAACTCTGTTTAAAACATAACATGTTGTACTAACTGCATCACCCCAAAAGTATTTTGGGAGATTAGTTTCATTCAACATTGTACAAGCAAGTTCTTCTAAGGACCGATTCTTTCTCTCTACCACGCCATTTTGTTGTGGTATTCTAGGAGCAGAGAAATTGTGATTGATACCCATATCATCGCAAAATTATTCAAAAGAAACGTTTTGAAATTCTCCACCATGATCACTTCTTATAACAGCGATTTTCAAATATTTTTCATTTTGAACTCTTTTAGCATATTTGCTAAAGGCGTTGAATGCCTCATTCTTATGAACTAAAAATAGTGTCCAAGTATATCTTGAGTAATCGCCTACTATAATTAGAGCATAGTAGTTACCACCATAACTTTTGGTCCTTGAGGGGCCAAATAAGTCCATGTGTAGTAACTGCAATGGTCTATCAGAAGAAATCATATGCTTAGGTTTGAAAGAGGTTTTTGTTTGTTTACCCATTTTACAAGCACTACATAGTTTGTCTCTAACAAACTTCATTTTGAGTAAATCAACAACTAAATCTTTCTTAATTAGTTTATTCAAATGATCCATATGAATATGAGCAATTCTCGTATGCCAAAGCCATGCATCATTGTTATTATTATTATTAGAAACTAAACATTTTATTGGTAAAGAAGATCCTATGTCAATCATATATATATTATTTATCCTCTTACCAATTAGTTTAGAGTTATTAGAATCCTTGTTGAAGGTGGCTTACTGATTCTACCAACTCCATGTATTCTTCCTTTGTTGTTATCTTTGTCGCCTGTCATGTGCTTTGAGCAACCGCTATCCAAGTACCACATATTGTAGGCATTTCTCAAATTTTCATGCAAAACAAGTTAAGTAATATTAGGTACCCGTTTTTATTTGGGTCCTACATGGTTAGCACATTTCTCAATCCATCTATAATGACCTATGGGCGCACCATGTTTTCTAATCATGCAAGTGTTTGGTATATGCTCATGGTTCTTACAATAATTTCATATAGGATGATGCTTATGTATCCTAGATTTATTGTTATTAATATTAAATACATGGATACTTTGTTTATGAAATTTTATCTTTGTTGGGACATTTTGTTTCTTAGAAACTTGACTGTTAGAATAGCCAAGACCTCTTCGGTCTGTAAAATGTCTTTGATCTTTAATAACTTTGTTCAGATTGTTGCTACTCTTGTTTATCTTATTAGGTTCAAGACTTAATGTTGAAACTTTCTTTTCAAGAGTAATGCAATTTTGATAAGAAGAAGATGATGATTTATTTCTGAATACTTCTAACTCATGTTAGGTATCAGTGGTCTAGACACACCTAGAGGGGGGGTTGAATAGGTGTAGCGGTTATCAATTACCGCTTTTCGCACCCAAAACCCGGTTCTAGAAAACAACCCATGTAATCGATTAACCAGTGGGCTTAATCGATTGAAACGTATCAGAGACAGAATTGACAGATTGGCTTCTTACACAACAAGTTACCAACAAACAAGCAGAGAGACAACATATATTTTTATGTACAATTAACAAAGATGTGGCACAGTAGCAGTATGCAAAATATCAGCTTAATACATGAATTAAAATAGCTTGAATTATAAAAGAGATTGACAGAGAACAACTTGCACAATATGATTTTTATCCTGGTTTGTTTGTGGGTCCACTTGCAAACTACATCCAGACATCCCCTTCTAATATTGGGAGATTTCTCTTCACTATATTGAAAGCATTGTATTGTTACATACACCAATTCAATTACAAGACTCTAGACGCTTCTTTCTTGAATTTCAAGAACATCTAACCTTGATTTTCTATCCCTATCGCTCAAGAAAATGTTTCTCGCGACCCAGCCCAGATTCTCGCTCTAAATTCAAGACCTCCAAGCCTTGGTGAAGAATCACTAAATGTCAATGGTGGTAAGACACCAAGAGAAAAAACCTCATGTACAAAACAGTATACAAAAAACAGGGTTTTACTAACCACTAATATGCTCAAATTACAACAATGAAAACTCAATGATTAACCCACACTCAAGTAACACAAGCCATCATGAATGTATGCGAGTTAATACAAAATACAAATAATGCATAATCTTTCTCAAAAATCTCTAAATAGAATGCACGAACATGTAAGAAAGAATGAATGAGATTTAGCACATTAAAACTACATGCAATACATCATGAACAATATCAACTAAGCATGTTAATCTCGCTTTCTCACACAAGCATCTCTCTTCTGCTTGTATAATGCAATAAATCACGAAAACAAATATGATCTCTAATAGTTTCTAACAATGATATGCAATGCTACACGTTTCTGCACTTCAACACAATTTATACAAAACGGATTTGGCTCCACAAACCGTTTTTTTCAGTTACGCAGTTAAAATAGTTAAAAAAGAAAACAAAAACTAACACTTTAATCGATTAAGCCTCGAAGTTAATCGATTAACCAACATATTTCAATACATGATTAAATTATAAACTACTTATATATTATGCTTGACACCTATACAAGTTTTAACAATTATGTTATGCATAATATGCACATATAACATATATGATTAATGCATGAACACATAATAACTTAGTCTAGATATGACCCTTAAGTTCTAGGCATGTCTATTATTAAGTCATCTTCAAGCTTTTACTAACTCATTGTCTTCATCAAAACATCGTCAATATATTACTAGTGCAATCCTTGACACTTTGCACTTTCAATCTCCCCAAAAATTTTGATGATGACAAACACCACATCCAAATTGATGAAATAGCTTGACGATGTTGTACATTTTCATAGCGGTTGTGAATTCAAAGTTGAAGCGCTTGCTCTCCTCCTTAGCTAAGCAATAATTACTACGAAAGCAATTTTACAACCTGTAAATACATCAAACACAACAAGCAACCTTTCTCCCCCTTTTGACATTATCAAAAACATACGAATATTCAATTCTAGTCAAAAGTCAGAAGAGTTATATGGTTAAGACAAACTGTAATTAATCAATTAATTTTGGGCATTTAATTAATCAACCAACTGTAAGAAAATTGCACAAATGCTGAATTTTATAGGATTTAATCGATTAAAAACAGTACATAATCGATTAAATTGACAATAAACGGTGACAGAACTGATTTAATGGCATGAAAGGCTATGTGAAGTCAAATTAGGCATGTAATGATTAAGCAGTGATATAATTTCAGGCTTAATCAATCAACAGAGGTACATACACCAAATATGATCAACATTAATTAAACATAAATTCATACTATTTACGACATAATTATCCATTAAGTATGAAATAGACAATTTGAAAACAGTAACACATTACTTCCAATTGTAAATAGCAAGGTGCAATTAAGCATAATACTAACACAAGCTTAGTAGAAGATAAGTAGTTAGCTATTACAATCCATATGCAAAAGCGAAATAGAAAATGAAGTTCTCAAGAGGAAAGCAAGGATCAACATAATCCATGAACTAGGAAGGATAAACCTAAGGATCTAAGGTCTCGTAACTAGGGATGAGATGGAGTGTTTTTATCGTCAGGAATGATCGTGCCACCACCACCCTTGATGAGGGTGCTCAACTTGTTGAACTCGGCGCACAACCTCTTGCTTTGTGAATCAACAATGGTCAGAACGAAGTTCCTCAAGGTTTGATAATGATTATCTATGTAGGCAATCTGACGCTCTTCAAAGTTCTCTAAATCAGTATGGTATGTGTCCTACAAAGACTGAAAAAGTATATCCATCCTGTTGTTAAGTCGCTGTTCCATAGCATCCAAGAGATTTTGTCCAAAGGCTGGTTCTTGTGTTGCTTTTCATAAGACTCCCCCTGAGTTGTAGTGTTCGGCTCATGTGTTTCAACTTGATCATGCTCACCAGATGGGTTGAGGTTCATAGTGTTGAAATCCTCCTAGTATTGCTAAGTGTTTCCATACTTGTAGATGTCCATCTTGTGGATCAAACTTTCACGCATCAAGTGATCTTGATCAGAACACTCCACAACAATAGTATCGGAAACATTAAGATTCAAATAGTCAATGATGCGCAAGATGAAAATACTGTAGGGAAGCAACTTCAATTGTGATGTAGAGACACTATAATGACCTTCAGGATCTCTTTAGGCCAATTAATCATCACACCTTACTTGACCGCATACATGAACCTCAAATCATTTACAGTAGGTTGTGCATGATTTGTGTTCTTTGAATCAATATGTATGCAATCAGATAGTGCAGGAGCCTATTATCTACGGATAATGACCCAGCTTTTGTCAATTCTCCTTGAACATATAGTTGAGGTATCCTCAAACACGACTTATACACTTTAGCATCATCAAAAGAGTTGTTAACCCAGTCACAATCTCCAAGACTAGCGACATTAGTCGATAATCCACCCACATTCATGAATATGTCATCACTCAGTTCAAATAGTTTTCCAGATATCATAGACCAGTACTTCATATCCTTGTATCTAAAATTAGCATAGTATTCCTTAACTACAGCAGGGTAAATGCTACCTTCCAATTCCAAAAAGGGGACAACCCTTTGTTCTTTCATTCCATGCGGAAAATCAAAGTTTTGTTCCGCTAACCAAGTTAAGTTGGCATGCCTTATGTACGTAGGCTTTCTTCCCTGAAACATGGACAACCGAGTCTCATGCAAAATCAGAGAGTAATATGGGTCTCCACGATCCTGCCTCACATGCTGATTAGAAGATATAGCTTTTGGAGCATGTGGTGGAAGTTGAGCGATTGTTTTAATCCTTTTGGCACGACCTTTTTCCATTTGTAGCTGAAAGACCAAGTTGATTTGGAGGTTTAAGGAGGGATTCACGGAAAACCTATCTTAGGGTTTTGAATTGGGGGTAAAGGGATTTCTTGAAAATCAATGATGGAAAAGAAGGTTTATGGAATGGAATGGGGTTGGAGTATTTGGTTTTAGGCTAGGTTAAAGCTTAGGATTGACATTGAACTTGTTCCTCCGAGATTTGAGAGAAAAGAGGTTATGTTTCTATTTATCTGGTGTCGTTAATCGATTAACTACCAGACTTAATCGATTAAGCCGAGTTAAAAAAATAGGTTTTAAAAAATGCGCCCAGGTAATCGAATAGAATAAGGACTTAATCGATTTAATAACATCAAATTTACATAATCAAGAGCATTTTGGATGTTTAAAAGCATGCAAATATTTCTAACTTATAGAAGACAATATTGAGTAGTCACATATATGCATAGAGCTTATTTATAGAATCATGGATCATATAAGGAATAACTAGCATTCAACATATTTTCATTTTGAAGCATACAAGGCAAATAATCATGCAAGGCAATAACATAAACTCAATCAAGATATTTTTCATCAAGGATTCCTAGTTCTCTTCGAAGAACATAGAAGGTATCTCGTGAGAGGGGCTTGGTGAAAATATCCGCTAACTTAGAGGTTTCTACGAATTCTAGCACACAATCGCCTTTTTTCACATGATCACATAAAAAGTGATGCCTAATCTCTATATGCTTGGTTCTCGAATTCAAAACGAGATTCTTGGAAAGGTTGATGGCACTCGTATTATCGCACTTCATGGGGATCTTTTCTAGTTTAAGACCAAAGTCCTTAAGTTGCTGCTTCATCCAAAGGATTTGAGAGCAACATACGCCAGCGGCGATGTATTTCGCTTCTGCGGTGGACAAAGCAACACATGCTTGCTTTTTGCTGTGCCATGCCACTAAGGAAATGCCTAATAAATGACAAGTCCCACTAGTGCTCATCTGATCCAACTTACATCCAGCAAAGTCAGAATCAGAGTAACCTACCAAGGACAATGAGGCATCCCTAGGATACCATAATCCCATATTTATTGTTCCTTTCAAATATCTCATGATGCGTTTAACATAACTATAATGTGAATCTTTAGGCAAAGCTTGAAATCTAGTACACATACAAACACTAAACATAATATCGTGGTGACTTGCAGTCAAATATAATAACGAGCCGATAATCCCACGATATTTGTTTACCTTGATAGCTTTTCCCTTTTCATCTTTATCTAGATAGCATGAGGACGCCATAAGAGTAGATGCATCTTTACATTGCTCCATATCAAATTTCTTTAGTAATTCATTGCAATATTTCGATTGATGAATGAAGATGCCACTTTCCATTTGTTTAATATGAAGCCCAAGGAAGAAGGTCAGCTCACCCATCATCGACATTTCGAACTCGCCCTGCATCATATCAGAAAATTCCTTACAAAGGATGTCATTAGTAGATCCGAAGATTATATCATCAACATATATTTGAACAAGTAAAACATGATTATCTAATCTACGGATAAAGAGAATGGTGTCGACCATACCACTTTCGAACCCTTCTCTAATAGGAACGAACTCTATCTATCGTACCAGGCTCTAGGAGCCTGTTTCATGCCATAAAGGGCCTTCTTGAGTTTAAACTTTCCATTTGTTTAATCTGAAGCCCAAGGAAGAAGGTCAGCTCACCCATCATCGACATCTCGAACTCGCCCTCCATCATCTCAGAAAATTCCTTATAGAGGATGTCATTAGTAGATCCGAAGATTATATCATCAACATATATTTGAAAAAGTAAAACATGATTATCAAATCTACGGATAAAGAGAATGGTGTCGACCATACCTCTTTTGAACCCTTCTCTAATAGGAACGAACTCAATCTATCATACCAGGCTCTGGGAGCCTGTTTCATGCCATAAAGGGCCTTCTTCAGTTTATATACGTGGTTCGGGTATTTTAAGTTTTCAAACACTGGTGGTTGGTCTACATATAAGAGCTCTTAACATCTATTTGTAAGAGCTTAAGATTCATGATAGATTCGAAGGATAAGAGCATCCTAATGGCATCAAGTCTGGCTACAGGAGCGTAGGTCTCATCATAATCGATGTCTTACTCCTAGTTGTAGCCTTTGGCCACTAAGCGAGCCTTATTTCTAATTGTCAAGCCAGATTCATCTAGCTTGTTACAAAAGAACCATCTCGTACCAATCATTGGATGATCTTTTGGTTTAAGGACCAAGTCTCATACAATATTACGCTCAAACTGGTTTAGCTCCTCTAGCATAGCTATACGCCAGTGTACAACCTCGATGGCTTCATCGATAGTCTGTGGCTCGATTTGAGACACAAATGCAACGAAATTATAGAAATTGCGTAAAGAACTGTGGGTTACCACCCCCTTAGATATGTCACCTATCACCTTGTCTAGTGGATCATCTTTTTTTGTCTTCCATGCAATCGGCATGTGCTGATGCTCATCTTGAACTATTTGTTCGGCTTCTTCTTTGTTTTGGTTCATGTCCCTTGAATATGCCTCTTTTAGTGCACCTGAAACATCATTAGGAAAGACCTTTCTTTTCTCTTTTGGAGAAGATTCGTCAAAATGAACATGTACAGACTCTTCTACTTGAATGGAATACTTATTAAACACATGAAAAGCCTTACTATGTAATGAATACCCTAGGAATATGCCCTCATCAGCCTTCTAGTCAAATTTTCCCAAAGCTCTTTTTCCATTATTCAAAATAAAAGATTTGCACCCGAATGCATGAAGATGAGAAATATTTGGTTTTCAACCTTTTAAAATCTCATATGGAGTTTTTGAAAAAGCAGGTCTAAGAAGTATAAGATTCATCACATAACCGACAGTGTGTACTGCATCAGCCTAGAAATATTTGGGAACCTTGCTCTCGTTTAGCATGGTTCTTGCGAGCTCCTCTAGGACTCGATCTTTCCTCTCAACAACTCCATTTTGTTGAGGGGCACGAGGAGCCGAGAACTGATGCAAGATGTCATGCTTATTACAAAATTTATTAAACTTATGGTTTTCAAATTCTCTGCCATGGTTGGATCGTATGTAAATAATTTTAAGGTTAAACTGGTTTTGAATTTGTTTGGCCAGACATTTAAAAGATTTATATGCATCGCTCTCAGACGCCAAAAATAGGGTCCATGTGAATCTAGAAAAATCGTCAACAATTACCAAAGCATAAAAACTTCCACCAAAACTCATGATCTGCAATGGTCCAACCAAGTCCATATGGAGAAGCTCCAAAGGTGTAGTAGTGGATATTGCATTCTTTTTACCAAACGAATTCTTAACTTGTTTACATTTTTGACACATGTCACAACAATCCTGAGTTTTAAAATCAAGTTTTGGCAGACCAACAACCAAATTATTTTTAGATAATTTTTCTAGATGCTTCACATGAATGTGAGCGATCCGCCTATGCCAAAGCCAAATGCCATCTTCTTTTGAAATAAAACATTTTGAGAAAAGAGAAGTGACATCCTCCAAGTCAACCATATATATGTTATTAACACGATAGCCCACAAACTTTACATTATTAGATAAAACATCATAGATTATATAACATTCAGAATCAAATGACACACGATTACCTTTGTCGCAGAGTTGGCTAATACTCAAAATATTATGTTCTAGACCTTCAACATATAGAACATTCTTGATTACAGCATGAGTTGAGTTGCCAATTGTTCCGGTGCCTAGGATCTTCCCTTTGTTGTTGTCTCCGTAAGTGACGAAACCTTTTTCCTTCAATGATAGATCTAGGAATTTTGTCCTACCTCTTGTCATATGTCTCGAACACCCACTGCCAAGATACCAATGTTGTCCATGTGTTTGTAGACATATCTGCAAAATAGATCAATTGTTGGTTTCAGGTACCCAAATTATATTGGGTCCTTTTCTGTTAATGACCAGGGGGTTATCTCCTTTTTTCACTCAAGCGTAAACACCACTCGGTATCCCATATTTCCTGATGTAACAGGAGTAAGAGGTGTGGCCATGTGTGCCACAATAGAAGAATGTAGGAACTCTATCTTTATTTTAAGACTTTTTATTAGTATGAGTTACAGGTTTCCTACATGGTCTATTTGTACGTAATGGAGGTATATACCCTAATCCACTATGGTAAACAATATTTCTTGTTTTACTTAGCAAGGTATCTAATTGGTTTTGACTCTCTGTAAGTTTTGCGAGTTTTTCATTAAGTTTTAAATTCTCATTTCTCAAGTCCTCCGAAGACTCACGGACAGTTGTTTGACATAATTTATCGTTAGAGCAGTCGCATGAATTACATGAAAAAATTAGATCTAATGTTTCATTTTCTAGTTTCAGTTCATCTAATTCTTTCTGTAGAGTTAATAATTTTTTATCATTTAGTAGGATTACCCGTTTTCTATCGGCACTAATCCTAGCTAATTTCTTTAGTTCTTCAGGCATTTCGACATACGCATCATATAAAACCTCATTCAAAGGAGAATCATCAGAAAAGGATGAGGTGTCAGAATATACCTCATTATCAGCATCCTTTGTATTGCCTGATCCTCAAGCCTCATCTGTTCTAGTCATTAAGCATAGCTTAGCGGTCTCCTTTTCATTTGAGGTGCTTGATGTTGTCTCCTCCTCCGGTACATCCCAAACAATATAGTCTTTCTTTGAGTTGAAGTCCTGGGGAGTGCTCTTTTCTAAATCAACCTTCTTTAGGTAAGTGGGACATTGAAATCTCATGTGTCCCGGCTTACCACATTCATGGCAAGTGAAGCGCTCTTTATTCTTGCCTTTTCTTGTTGATTGAAATTTCATGTGTCCCGACATACCACATTCATGGCAAGGAAGTGCTCTTTATTCTTGCCTTTTCTTGGTTATTCGCGCGCCTATTTCTTCTAGAAACGTTTGAAACATCCTTTCTTCTTCAAGAATTTCCCAAACTTTCGTACGAGAAGGTTTAACGTTTCATCGTCAATGTCAAAGTCAGAGTCAACACCATCTATCTCTTCAATAGGTTGTGATGTTGTTGCTTTGAGAGATATGCCTTTCTTTTTGCGGTCTGACTCTTCGTGCATGGTTAGGCGTCTAAGCTCCATCTCGTGCTCTTGAACCTTTCAAAACAATGTTTCCAAAAGCATGGAATCAAGGTCCTTAGATTCCATGATAGTCGTTACTTTAGGTTGCCATCTCTTGTCAAGACAGCGTAAAACTTTGTTAGTAAGTTCTCCTTTGGTAAAAAGTATATCTAAGGCAACTAGACGATTTACAATATGAGTGAATCGTTTTTGCATATCGCTGATAGATTCACTTAGTAACATACGAAATAATTCGTATTCATGTGTCAGCGCATTCAACGTGGCACGCTTAACCTCACTAGTGCCTTCGTGAGTCACTTGTAAAGTGTCCCACATCTCCTTGGCACTTTGACACTGAGATACCCGAAAGTATTCGTCATATGATAGGGTTGATGTGATTATGTTCTTAGCACGTAGGTTGTACTGAACCTATTTGCGCTCCTCATCGGTCCACAAACTTTTAGGTTTTTCTTTCAGTTTGTCATCCACTAAGTGTAGTGGGATGAAGGGCCCGTTAATTACAGATTCCTAAATATCCGAATCAATGGCCTCAATAAAAAATTTCATCCGGACTTTCCAATAGGCGTATCCCTCGCCACTGAATATGAGAGGGCAAATAATGGATGCGCCATCACTGCCAAAGGGGTTGGTGGAACCCATTTAATTCCCTTAGGATCACGTGTATGCGGTTGAGCTATAACGTCGTACTAGCTCTGATACCACTTGTTAGGAATTAGTGGTCTAGACACACCTAGAAGGGGGGTTGAATAGGTGTAGCGGTTATCAATTACCGCATTTTGCACCCAAAACCTGGTTCTGGAAAACATCCCAGGTAATCGATTAACCAGTGGCTTAATCGATTAAAACGTATCAGAGACAGAATTGGCAGATTGGCTTCTTACACAACAAGTTACCAACAAACAATCAGAGAGACAACATATATATTTTTATGCACAATTAACAAAGATATGGCACAGTAGCAGTATGCAAAATATCATCTTAATACATGAGTTAAAACAGCTTGAATTATAAAAGAGATTGGGAGAGAACACCTTGCACAATATGATTTTTATGCTGGTTTGTTTGCGGGTCCACTTGCAAACTACATCCAGGCCTCCCCTTCTGATCTTGGGAGATTTATCTGCACTATATTGAAAGCATTGTATTGTTACATACACCAATTCAATTACAAGACTCTAGACACTTCTTTCTTGAATTTCAAGAACCTCTATCCTTGGTTTGACTATCCCTATCGCCCAAGAAAGCGTTTCTTGCGATCCAGCCCCAGCCAAGATTATCGCTCTAAATTCAAGACCTCCAAATCTTGATGAAGAATCACTAAATCTCAATGGTGGTAAGACACCAAAAGACAAAACCTCATCTACAAAATAGTATACAAAAAACAGAGTTTTACTAAGCACTAATATGCTCAAATTACAACAATGAAAACTCAATGATTAACCTACCCTCAAGTAACACAAGCCATCATGAATGTATGCGAGTTAATACAAAATACAAATAATGCATAATCTTTCTCGAAAATCTCTAAACAAAATGCACAAACATGTAACAAAAAATGAATGAGATTTAGCACATTAAAACTACATGCAATAATACATCATGAACAATATCAACTAAGCATGTTAATCTCTCTTTCTCACACATGCATCTCTCTTCTACCTGTATAATGTAGTAAATCACGAAAAGAAATATGATCTCTAATAGTTTCTAACAATGATATACAATGCTATATGTTTCTACACTTTAACACAATTTATACAAAATGGATTTGGCTCCACAAACAGTTTTTTCAGTTACGCAGTTAAAGCCGTTCTTTAGCATACTTGCAGTTTGATACTCTAAAGAATTCGTCAATGCCAAGTGCTAAAGTGAGGATGTTTTTTGCTTTAAAATCGTATTGTACTTTTTTTGTCTTCATCAATCCATGAAGATTTCGGCTTCACTTCCCTCACACTATTGACAACTGTGAAGGTTTCATAGGGTCTTTCCTCAATTGCGTTCAAAATGTCCAGATCTTGAGATTCTATAAAGATTCTCATTCTGATCTTCTAGAAGTCGTAGCATTCTCCAATAAAGCTTCGAGGGCGATTGATGTTGGAACCTTCTCCTAGAAATGATTTTGCGGCCATCTTAGAAACAAGGTTAGTTTTGAGAATAATTTACTCAAAAAAGCTCTGGTGGCAATTGTAAGATTGAGATGACAACTAGGGGGTGAATTAGTTGTTTAAAAACTATGATAGATATTTTTTGCAAATTTCAAGAGTTAATAGCAATGGAAAAGTTATGCAAAAAATATCAAGTAAATTTAAGGAGTCAAGGAAGAAGAGAGTACACAGAGATTTTATACTAGTTCACCTTCTTATCCACCGAAGGCTACGTCCAGTACTCTTGCAGCACAAGAGATTTCTTCACTAGATATTAAGAGTAGTAATTACAAATTCTCACTCCGAGATTTACTTGTACCTTACTCACTCTATAATACCTATATCACTCTTTGGAAAATACCATTTCCAAGTGACTCTATTCCCTTTCTTATCACACCCTTGTAAAATAAAGTAATTCAATACTTGGAATAAAGAAAACATTTAATTATTGCAAGGATTGCCTTTACAAGATTTGAAACTATAAACTCTGGCAATCCACTAACTTTTTGAATACTTTAGTAATAATTCTCAGAAATTTTGAATAACTTGAAACAACACTTAAGGCAACTTTAGAAAATATATTCTGAAAGTTATGAACAAGTTGTAAGAAGTGTAGAAAAAGTATTTCAGAAAAGTATAGATTTTGTAAGTGAGTTATATATTGTGATATTGATTTTCAATGCCTTTATATAGATATTCCAATCAGCCAAAACACCTCTACAAAAATGTTGGAATTGATTGGAATCAAACCATTTCGTTTGGGTTGAAAGCTGTGTAGTTTGAATCTGAAAATTAGTGCAACAAGTCTGAGTAATCAATTACCTAGTCGATGTAATCGATTATCCAAATAATATGTCCAACTGAGTAATTGATTTTCACAGGCTATAATCGAATACTCACAGTTTGTAATCGATTACTCAATTGTTCTATCCAACAGAGTAATCGTTTAGTGTGTTGTGTAATCAATTACTCAAAAGGGGTAATCGATTACCCTAATCAAATTTTTTTGGAAAACTTGTTTCTCACTCATGTAACATGTTACTTAGTTCTGGTAACCTGTTACTTAGTCACACTAACTTGTTACTTGGATCTAGTAACCTGTTACACAATATTTTGATATTTGTTTTCATTTATACTCGTGCTTACCAATTTTCTTTTAAAATACTTTGGAACATTACTACTAATTGTATATTTAGAGTATAAGGATAGAAGTACCTAAAGACTTAGACTGTAAATTCTTGAAGCTTTGCCTTCATTGTCTTCATAAGCATTCTTTATTTTCTTCTTTTATGTGATGTTGGTGTCTTCATGAAAACCGTGTCAAGGTCAGGAGCAAGATCTTCTTCACACAACCAAGAACTTAGGAGAATAATTCTCACTAAGGTGAATAATTTCCAATAAAATTAAATTTGTATTTCTCATATCAAACTCGGTTACAAATAGTTGTGTGGCTAGCCACTTGGCTCCACAAAATTAACACTATGAATCACACTTGAATGACCTAGTTATGACAATAAAGATCAACTATTGACAGACTGTAATCAGCCTCCAATTCTACACAAATTTCCCTTACAAAAATGTTATTATTTTGAGTTCAAAAAGACTAAAAAGGAAACAAATAAAAAAACTATTAATTATATTCATAATTTACATGGTAACCCAAAAAGGGAAACAAATCATACCACCCTTTCTCTTTGAATCATACGACCATAAAAGGAAACAAATCATCTCTCCTTAAGTTGCATTACAATCCTCCAAGAAAGGAAACAAATAATCATACCACCATCACTCCGTTGAACCACACATCCACCAAAAGGAAATAAATCATTCGTTCTTAAGTTACCACGCCAATCCTCCAAAAGAGGAAATAATCCATTCCACACCCATATTCCAAGAAGGAAACAATTCATACCACAGTACATTCTCCCATAAAAGAAAATTAATGTACCACCCTCTTTCATTGCACCTTTGATGGTAATGTTTCCATGAATTATACATAGGAGGTGTTGGTGGCTGCGCAAAGTCCACAGGTCCCACTTGCACATGTCTTCACTTTATTGAATGTAACTTGGTGACTTGGCTTGAATTAAACCTCTTCATCTTATTATTTTTGGGCTTGGATTTGGAATAGCCCCTTATTCTTTAAGTGCGCCTCCAACAAATGTTCATGAGTTAGTGCTTGTCCTCCAAATTGTAGGGCACCTCCCTTGGCCCACATCATCCCCTCCTTATTGAAAAAGATTTGTCCTTAAATTTTAAGTCTTCATGCATTTCCTAGAGCAAGAAAGACGACATGAATTAGTCTTTTAACAATTTGGAAAATTATAACACTTACCCTCCAATCCAAAATTGGAAGGCACTTTATTGACACTACTTGTTTGTCCTTTGTAAGGACTTATTCCCTACTATTATGTTCAATCCAAACCTCCTGGATCAAACACACGCCTCACAAATTCATCTTTGGTATCTCCTCCTTAGTTTTCGTTTTTATCAATTCATTGTTTGGCTAACCATGTAACTTTAAAAGGTTACAATCAGAAATGTTACATAACACAAATAAAAGATGAAAAGTGTTAGTTCTGAAAAGATGCAATAATGCATGATGACTAACTATGTGATGCAAAAGTTTTATCCTAAAGTGATGCAATTCATGACTCAAGATTATATTATCCTTTGGCTCCAAGCTAGAAACGCCAAAAGGAGTCCACTAACTATAAGATAATGAAATTTCTATCTAAAAAATTTACACTAGGTTGTATTGACAAGACTGATGCATGCTTCTTGTTTACAATTGGTTCATTCCATTTCAAGCACTTATTTTCAATAGGCTTAGGTTGGTGCTAATGATTAAGTTATTTAACATTATTATGAAAAGGTAAATCAGTTCCTAATTTATTCTCTAAGCACACATATTCAGAATCTTCACAATTAACATGGATTAAAACTTCATTAGATATTACCAACTCCATGTTATTGTCTTCTTGCATTATACTTTCAAGACATGGTTGAAAGTGCCTGGATGTATCATGAATGGGTTTCGTGGTTTCGTTCTACTCTATCGGTGGTACAATTTGAGGGGCATCCTTAGAAATTTCCTGCACTTTCAAACAAATACCACTATGTACAAGAGATTCGTTAGGAAAATTAAAATCCAAGCAAAGTCTCTCACTTTTATTTTCACTCAAAGTGTTTTCCTTACTATCTCTTTGATTTTCACTCAACTTTTCCTTTCTCACAAGTGTTTCACTCATGCTTTATTTTGTTTCTCTCTTCTCATGCTCTATGTCTTTCCTTATGGTATTATATTTTAATAAACTTTTGAGCTCCCTAGAGAAATTGGTTGGTTCAAACTTCTTTTAGATGTCCTTAGGGTTGCTTTGCAGTTTGTTGTGAATGGCCTTTTGATAGGATTTTGGGGAATATCTCATTTTCATCACAACCTTCATATCCTCTCATGTATCGATTAATTTAGCACCACACCACCTCCTTTCTTTCTGGAACTGATCCACCACACAAGTGCATACCCCTTGAGCTTTGAGGCTGCCACCTTCATCTTTTCGCCTTCATTGTAATCGTGGCATGCAAACACCTGCTCCATCTTTAGTTACCACTCCAAATAGGCTTCTGAGTTGTTCATCTCAATAAAGGAATGAACCTTTATTTTAACCTCATCCAACCTCTCTTCATGCTTTCTCTCCCCACAACTTCCATCTTCATGCATACCTTCCCCACGCCTTCCTCCTCTAGGCATCCTCCTCCTTTCTGATTTGTAGTCACTTGAGTCACCATCAAGCCGCAACTCATTTTGAACCCTCAATTGTTCCATTTGCCTTTGAAGGGCTTAGAGTTGTGTGTTCAATGCATGTTAAGATGTTGTCAAAAATGATGTCCCCGGGAACAAGGATAAACTTTCACTTTGATTATACATTTTTTGTTTTTAATTTTTTTTCACTCACTCACTTTTTTCTTCACTCAATATGTTTGTGTGTATTACTCAATTAGCTTATGCTCTCCATGTGATCTTAATTGAACCAAGCAATCAAGAATTTTCGAAAGACCAATGAATGAAAAACACCCAAAACTTACCAAAACAAAAAAGTGGCTAGTGTTTGTTTTTGATGTACCACAAAAACACCCAGTAATATTGAATTTTGATAAGACTCTTTTTTTACACGACTCTTTTGCTATTATTTTTTCTACTTTGACTTTTTATTTATTTTGATAGTTGTTGTTGAGTAGAGGAAGAATAAAAAACAAATAACACAAGAATAACTTGATGACACCAAGCAAGAGACTAGCTTTGTTGCCACTTGATAGCAGCTTCCTTGGGGTGGTTCCTTTTTGGATGATCATTTCTTTGTTGGTGTATTTGAAATGTATTGTGGATTATATTGAATAATAATGCGGCGGAGTTGTATATGTATTTTTTGTATATTGGATAAAAGAAGGTGGTTAAGATATGAAGACGGATGGCGCCACAAACAAGAGTTTGATAAGCCGAGATAAAGTTTGCCACAAGAAATGATTCAAGATAAGAACAAAGGCACCACAAACAGTGGTAAATTATTTGATAAGCCAGGGTGTAGTTCGCCACAAGAACTTTGGGGTTCTTGATAAGAACAAGGGTGTCTGGTTCAACCAAGAACTTGGGAGAACAATTCTCACTAAGGTGAATAATTTCCAGCAAAGTTCAACTTGTATTTCTCATATCAAACTCGGTTACAAAGAGTTGTGTGGCTGACCACTTGGCTCCACGAAATTAACGCTATGAATCATACTTGAATGACCTAATTATGACAATAAAGATCAACCAATTATTGATTGTAACCAACCCTCAATTCCACACAAATTTCCCTCACACAAATGTTATTATTTTTGAGTTTAAAATGACTAAAAAGGAAACAAATAAAAACACTTTTAACTATAATCATAATTCACAAGGTAAACCCAAAACGGAAACAAATCATATCACCCTCTCTCCTTGAATCACACGGCCACAAAAGGAAACAAATCTTTTCTCCTTAAGTTGCATTGCAATCCTCCAAGAGAGAAAGAAAATAATTATACCACCATCTCTCCATTGAATCATTCATTCTTAAGTTATCATGTCAATCCTCCAAAAAATGAAACAATTCATTCCACAGGCCTATTCCAAGAAGGAAACAATTCATACCATAGAGATTCTCCCATAAAATAAAATTACCATACCACTCTCTTTCCTTGTACCTTTAATGATAATGTTTCCACATGAGTTATACACATAAATTATTCCTATTTTTGGGCATAAATACTTCCTTACCATTGTAGATAAAAAATCTAGATTTACGTGGCTTTACTCTATGAAAATAAAAGGTGAAGCCAGGTGTCATGTTAAGTCCTTCATTGATAGAGTTAGCACCCAATTCAATACTATGACAAAGTGCATTATGAGTGATAATGGAAAGAAATTCCTTCTCCATCAATTATATGATGAACAAGGCATGGAACATCAAACTTCTTGTGTTGAATCCTCTCAAAAAAATGAAATTGTTGAGAGGAAACGTAAACACCTCCTTACTGTTGCATGAAGTCTAATCTTTCAATCCAACGTACCAAAATGCTTCAAGAATTATGTTGTTTCACATGTTGTTCACTTAGTAAATAGGTAGCCAACTAAATACTTGTCCAATAAGTTACCTTTTGAGGTACTTTTGTCACACTCTTAAATTATCAAACAAATGAGATATTTCTTTCTAATAATGTTGTTCCCTTTCAAGATTCATCATATTTACAAACCTATGAATCTTCACAGCAACATAGTTCCATCAGTAATCATATCCTATACAACATAGACCATTTCCCTGATTTTTTGATATTGCCTCGAGACATCCTTCAGGAAAAGAGAATACTAGTGACACTAGTTCACCAATTCCTAATATTGACGAGTCTTTTAATGAGTCCAATAACTTAACCTATAGTCCTCACACACCCAACAATGATTCATCATTTTATAATCAACAAGAAACCTCAAGGGATCCTATTAGACAATGTACAAGAATCTTTAAACCATATATATATATATATATATATTTATTGAAGATTACCAAAACTTGCTTGCCTTGGGACAACAACCACCCAATTCATCCTTAATCGGGTATCATATCTTTAACTACCTCACCTATGATTTTCTATCTCCTGCACATAAACATTATTCCTTAATCATCTCACCAACCTTAACCCCCACCCATTACAAGGATGCAATCCAAAATCAGTGTTGGATTAATGCTATCGAGAATAAACTAAATGCCTTAAAGAAAAACAATACTTGAGTTCTCATTAATTTATCCTCTATTAAGAAGGCAATTGGATGCAAATGGATTTTTAAGATAAAACATAAGACAAATGAAACTATTGAGAGACATAAGATCAAGCTTGATGCCAAAGGCTACAACTAAACTATAGGTATTGACTACTTGGATACCTTCAGTCCTGTGGTAAAAATGACCACTATTGAGCACTTCTCTCATTAGCTGCAATATGCAATTGGTTCCTACATCAATTGGATGTCAACACTATTTTATTTCGTGGTGATTTGAAGGAGGACGTATACATGAAAAAAAATCTCCACCATACCCTCTATTTGCAAATTAGAAAAGTCCTTATAGGGATTAAAACAAGCAAGTAGACAATGACATGATGAACTTACCCAAATTCTCATTGCCTCTGGCTACCAAAAATTATAAGCAAACCACTAACTTTTCACCAAGAATTAGGGTTCTATTTTCACTACCATTTTGGTCTATGTTGATGACCTTGTGTTAGCAAGAAACAACCTATCGTAAATAGAATCAACTAAATATATATTAAATACTAAATTTAGCCTCAAGGACTTGGGAAATCTCAAGTTTTTTCTTGGAATGGAAATTGCGAGATCTAGTAAAGGGATTTCTCTCTATTATAGAAAATATGGTTTAGATCTTTTGAATGAAACTGACATGCTGGCTTGTAAGCCTTCTTCAACTCTTATGGAGTGTAATAACAAACTACATAGCACATTTGGTATTCCTCTTCAAGATGCACTTTCATATAGAAAATTAATTGGCAAACTATTATATCACACTTACATCTAACCATACATTAGCTTGTGTTGTTAGTCATTTAAATCAATTATTATCCTCTCCTACTAATTTACACCAGCATGCAGCATATAGAGTTCTTAGGTATCTAAAGCACTCTCCAAGTTTGGATGTTCTCTTTCTTATAAATAACAACACTGTTATAAAAGGTTTTTCAGATTCAGATTGAGGACCTTGCTTGGATACTAGAAAATCTGTTACATGTTGGTATTTCTTTTTAGGAGGATCACTTGTTTCTTAGAAAAGTGAGAAACAAAATATTATATCCATATCATCAACATAAGGTCAGTATATAGATTCGGTTATGGCTTCTTGTGAAGTATATTGACTTCTGTTTTTGCTACAAGATTTTGATATCCATCGTAATACACCTATATTGTAACGATAAATCTGCTCTTTATAATGCTGCAACTATCGTGTTCCATAAAAATACTAAACATATTGAAATTGATTGTCATATTGTACGTGAAAGAGTTCATAATGGTACTTTACATTTACTACCTATTTCTTCATCTTCTCAACCTGCTAATATTTTTACTAAGCCCTTAGCACTAGGAAATTTTCATTCTCTCATTTGCAAGCTTGGAATGCTAAGTTTTCGCATCATAGCTTGTGGAGACATTTAAAATATATAGAATCGGAAAAAAAATATAAGAAGAAAAAACCACATACATATGTTATAAATATCATAATCCAAAAGGATTTGTTAAAGGTTACAATGGGCCTATTACCTAAGTCTATTTTTACTTATTAATCATAGTTTCTTTTTTGGGTTTTGTAGTTGAAAGTAGTTAATTAGTTAGAACATTTTTTCCATTATTTGTTATGACAGTTTTGAGTATATCAACACATCATATCAACTCTTGTATCATAGTTTCATACAACACAGATGTTACTCATGCATTCATATGGTTAAAAATAAATATGTTACACATACATTTATATTGTTAAGAACACTATGTTACCCGTGCATTTGCATGGTTAAAAATGTACATGTTACTTGTATATTCACATTGTTAAGAACACACATGTTAATCGTGCAAATGAACAATGATCTAACCTCTTCAAACACATAAAGAAATTAAATGACAATTACAAATTTGAATTTTCTAATGAAAATAGGAAAACCAAAATGTGATATTATGTGATTTTTTTTTAAAATAAATATTTAAAAAGTTATGCAAAACGAAATGATTTTTTCAATTTCAAATTTGAATTTTTTATTGGAATAGGAAAATCGAATTGTGATACTATATGAGTTTTTATTTATTTATTAAAAACAAATATTTAATAGAGAGAAATTAAAATCCAAAGAATATGCAATGTGTTGACTAAAATTGAGTGGGAAAATCACAAAGCTTTGATGAGGTGAAAAAGTACTCTAATTCTTAGAGTAATAACAAATCTTAAATAGAATAGATAGATTAATGTAAATATTGAATGAGGTTGAAACAATACAATTTTTTCAATTTAAATTATACAATTACGTAAGGGAAGGTAATGGGGATTATATTAAGGTTTTGTTAACAACAGTGAAATCATAATCTTGGATAATAAATTATTAATTGGTCGAATAGTTAGTTAGTTGGGTGATGATATATTATTAGGGATTTGAAATCGATTATAGGTCTACACTTGAATTAATAATTAGTAAGGTGGGAAATTGTAGAAACGGATGTGCTTGGTCTGATTGAGTTATTGATGAATTAGCTGCACATATTGTTATTGTTAGTTTATTGATATTTAAATTATACTTGTGATTTTTTCTATCAAATTCATTTCATTGGGTCTAATATTTTTGGGTTATGATCAAAGTAATAAATCTTTTATTTTGATGGTCAAAAAAGTTGAAAAGTGTGTTGGAACTCTTGATATTATTAAAATTTAGAATTGTATAGCCGATAATAGCAATGAGGTGATAAATTGGTTTTGCAAATGTGATAAATGTTGGGAGATATGCATGTTTACATGTGTATTTGATAGACAAAAAAGAGCAAACAAAGAGAAACAAAAAGTTGATGGAACGAAGGATAGGTGAAACAAAGAGATGGAGAAGGAAGAGTTTAATGATAATAAAAATGTATTTGGTACTGAGAAAAAATTAAAATGTTGAAAATGGATTTGGGGATAATGAAAGGTGTTGTTAGAAAGCAAATGGTGAGATGATGGCATGTGGATGAGATATATGAGTAATAAAGAATATTAAAGGTGTGGTTAGAAAACAAATGGTCAGATGATACATGTGGATGTTATATGTGAGGAAGAAAAATTAATGATGCAAGATATATATGAAAGTGATAGTATGTATGAATTCATCATAAGAGTATGTAGATGTTATGGAGGGAAAAATGTAAATGAGAGCATGACATATGTCCAAGAGGAATAGTGTTGGGGACCTTTTTTTTCTTATATAGTTAATAGATGAAAGAAGTATTTTCCATTATCTTTTATTCTTCATCTCTCTTATTATTTTCCACACATAATGTGTGGAAGGTAACTACTGTCAGCAATAGCACATAAAACACTCAAGAGAGTAAAAATAGAGGTTGGAAGAGGTGAACCTCTCATTTCTGTCTAGCAAATGTGTAAAACACAACACAACACAATACACAAAAGGAAAGTGAGAGATGTTAAAAAGGAGTGAACTAATGAAGAACACTAGAGGGCCTTTTTCTTTGTGCATTCTCAATTAGCAAATGAAAGGGATGCAACTACATGAAAGAACTGTATTTGCTCTAATAGCACTTTGCCATGGCTTGTGGCTCGGCTCGCCACTCTGTGAAACAGCTCGTCGCTAAGTTTGTCTCCAATGTGTGCATCAACAAGGACTCCAGCCACACTCCTGCAGCTGTTGGCTAGAGCCCTACCTACCTCACTTGCATCATCTGGCTTGTTCACAACAAGGGGGCTTCCTCCTTTGAAAAGCTCAAGCTTGTTTATGGTAAATGAGCCATCAGATTCAACCACCTCTCTGAAGTCTTGCAAGCTCGGTGCATAAACTGGAATGTTAAAACTGTCTCTTTTCTCACTGCTGATTAATCCCTGTGATCATCAAGCTTATCATTTACACCATATACCATACACATGAATCAATCCATATACCATAGTCATATCAATGCAAAGTGATAATTGTGTTATGTACAATATTTATAATTGTGTTCTTACATTGTTACTTCATTATTCACTATTCATATTTAATTATCATTTACTCTTAAATATAAGTAATACAAATGAATAATAAATAATATATTTACTATGTATAAATTTTTATTCTCAATTTCTCAGTATGGATATGTATTATACTTTTGATTTATATGAGAGTGAGTGAGTATCTAAGTATCATATGCTTCAAAATAGAGCAAGGAAGTATAGGTAAATGTGAACTGGTGTTTAGTAAAAGAAGGAAGGTTTGATTGGTTGAGAAAGCAACAAGTAGGCTACACATTTTGGACAGTGTACATAAAAGCAGACTAAATGTTTTGATTGGTTGAAAACGCATGGAAGAGACAACTGACCAATCTATACCCAAGTTGAAAGTATAGTTATAAAAACCGTACCGTACCGGCCGGTTCAACCGGAAAACTGGTGAACCGGCCCCCTAACCAGTATGGTACAGGTGTTGAACCGGCTAAGTATCAAAATCAGTCAAGAACCGATCAAAACCGATGAACCGGTCGGTATTTTACTAAACCGGTTGGTTTATACACATATATATTTTTTTTTAAATTTAAAAACTTAAAAACCTATTACAAGGTGACTCATCTTTCCAACTCTTCTTCAACACTTCAAGGCACATGCTTCCAAAGCATACTTAGATTACACAATTTGGTTCTTAACATTCGTGTGTAATCTCAGTGACATTTGTGTAATCTTGGAGTACTGTCTGGAGATAGGATTTGGTAGAAAAATATATAATATTCATATAAGATAACTTTGACTCCTTGATGTTAAATGTTAAAACTCTAAATTTATTTGTTTAATTTAGACTTTGAATTTGTTAAAAACTTCAATTTTTTTATTTATGTGAATTTTGAGTAAATTATAAATATGGATTCTAAATTTGAGTATCTACTTATTTGGAATTTTTTTGTTATAGGTTTATATATATATAAATATAAGTAGGTATGTTCGGTTTAACCGGAATGCGGTTTAATTACTGAAATACTAGTTGAACCACTGGTTGAATCACTGTACTACTATACCAGTACCCTGACCGGTTTGATAACCTATACGGTTTTAACAACACTGGTTGAAAGCATGATACTAATGACCTCATATTACTTAAGTGAAAATTTTCTTTTAATGAAAGAGGTTAGCCCAACAGAACTGACTTAGCATTATTTTATGAGCAACAAAATAATATTGATTCCTATTCCTATTGTGATACGTTGGAAAGGTGTGTGAATTATTATCCTATAAGTTAGTATGTGACTATGCTTGGACAATTGTAACGTTAATCCATCCTATTATGAAGGTCCATTATATTATGTACTTGGTTAAAGTGTTGGATATTTCTATTATATATGTCATGGTAAAGGATACTAGCTAATAAATACATGGCTTTGGCTAAGTTCAAAGACAGTACTTCTGGGTCCCCATTGTCTACAAATCATTACAGAAAGTGTTGGATATTTCTATTATATATGTCATGTAAAGGATAATAGCTAATAAATACATGGCTTTGGCTAAGTTCAAAGACAGTACTTCTGGGTCCCCATTGTCTACAAATCATTACAGAGAAAATCATAAGATGAATGCTAACATCCTTATTGTCTTGTTAAAATATGAAATCGTTAATTTTGGTCTGAAATCATTTCTATTTTTTCCTCTATGTAGAAGTCCTTTTTGGTCTGCCAATAACAAAATACAATATAGAAATCGGTCTATTAGACAACGTGATTATGGTCTACACTGTTGACACAACAAGCACGTATAAAAATGTTTTGTGAACATGATCAGTGATACTTACCTCTTTGACAAGATCATCCCATGCATCCTGAAAATGGGTCCCAAAGAGGAGGCCAGGACCACCTTGGTCTGTAGGGTCCAGTGAAGTTCTGCCTAAACAAACCAAGAACATGGACCCTCCTCTCTTCATCTCCACTGACCTTGCGCTCAAGAAGCTTCTCAAGTCTGTCTGGAATTGTTTCTTGTAGCCATTTGCTATGATCGCACTACTACCATGGATAAACACCCTCCCTTTGTTGTATGCACTTGATTTCTTGTCTACAACAATTTCTGGCATCTGGGTCCCATGTTCATGTCAAAGCAAAGACATCAATAATAATGAATATTTAAAAACTTGAATTAATATAACATGTTTTTGTTGTATATGACAACATATAAAATATGGTTTAGGATAACAAATTTCTGCTAATATATCAGCATGGGTCTTTTTTGTATAAAATGTATAAAAGTTTTTCTAAAAATATCATAGATAATGTGTGACCTTGAGAGTATAAAAATATGTAGTCAAATCCAACCGGCCTAGGTATATACTGTACTACAAATCAAAATGCATGAGGTTGAATAGCATTATATGCTTTCTATGCATGCATTCAAAATCACTGTCTAATTCACCAAAATAATACGTCACTATGTCTTATATCCCTGAAATCCGGACTGTTTTCCCTAGATGCTAGAGACCATGGATTTGGTAAATCAATTTTAATTTAGGACTTACACCGTCAAATGAATGTATCATTCTTGTAAGGGTTACATTATATTGTGAGAAAAAAATGTTACTCGCAGAGTTTTATATACATTGTCACTACATTAGCATAAATATATAGTGAATAATATACTAATTGAGTATAAATCTTTATACTAACTGTACATAGATATTACTTTTTTATATTATCATGAGGAAGTGGCAAACATTGCTTTTAATTTTGTCCTAGAAATTACAGCATAGAGATTACATAGATTCTTTTAGGTGCTTGATGGGTGGGGTGAGGGTGTGACTGTTAGGGAGAGATCTTAAGAGAGTGATAAAAGAGAAATTGTTAAAAGTTGTTCAGCAAACTAAGTTAAACGTTATTCACCAAAAGTTTCCAAGAAATGTGTGGAACATAAAGTTAAGTTATAATTCTAATCACAAGCTTTAAAAAAGAGAGAGAACTAATAGAATGATTTGAAATCGATTACTTTTGTGCAATTTAACTAGTTCAGGTGATAGAAGGTTCAAGAAAGATAGAATATTTATTTTTGTTGTCCTAGGATGTGCATAGATACTTGTTATATAGTGGAAACTAAGGCGCATTACATAAAGAATACAAGTGTAATAGATATTTTAACTTTGTATTTTTATCCTTAACTCTTAATGCTTCATTAAGTTGATAAAACCCTTTTAATTAACTTTTATCCACACAACTTTTCAGACTTATTTTATAACTATTCAGTAAAAAAATTGCTTTAGTAGTTTAGTTTAATAAAGCTACATAGATGATGAATGATTGTAAAATGTGTGTAAAAAATAATAAAAAATATATTGTTTCTTTATTTTTTTTAAATGTCTCTCACCCTCTCTTTACCCACATATGATTATAAATGCTCTCTAACTAAAAATCTCATATATACTGCCCGCACGTCATAATTTATAAATCATTTTTTCTCTTCCTAAATATAACTTAGTATTAATTAATTATAGCAAATTCATACCAAAACATAACAATTATATCAAATACACTCCTCCATAAGTATCCTCTATATTTATTATTCCATACATATTCTAAAATTTCACTTCCAAAGAAGGATACTGTTAAATGATAATATAGTTTTTAAAATTGAGAGTTATAACTATTTTTACCTACTTTTCTAAATATGAATTAGTTATAAACATCCTATGAACAAGGATGAAGCATAAAATTTACAACCACATATACTACATAATTATATAAGGTTATATTCAATTATTTTACTTAAGTAACCAGGTATTTCTACTTTTTTTATTATTATTTTTGTGTTAGAAAACATTTTTACATTGTTGAGTAAATGTAAAAATAATATTGTTTTTTAAATCAAATTATGACAACTTTAATTCTTTTTTGTTTTTAGATAAATTTTTAAAATGCGTAAAAAAATAAAAGTAAGAGACATAGAGATAACTTACTTTGTTATAAGAGAAATTGTTAATTTTGAATATTTCAAATAATGCTAGTGGTAAAAATAATACATATATAGAATGGTTTCGAGAATAGAATGCTCATCTACTTTTTCTTTTCTACACAAAAGTAACACAACCAAACAGGATTTTAAATAATTGTTTTTCATAAAAAATAAAGAAACAAAACAAAAGAGGGATCAAGAGTAAGTTTAAAAAAAATTATGTCATATTTTAGGGATTATAGGAAAATCTAATCATTTAATTTAATAAGTATATTTAAACTATTAAATTTTTAATACAATTAATATATAAGATATAAAGTAAGTTTTTTAAACTTAATATTGGATTATGTTTTTTAAACTGAATAGTGAAGAAGAGCATCCAATTTTCAAATAATACAAGAAAAAGAAAAGAAAGAGACTAAAAAGTACTTCAGTACCTGAGATAACCAATGCAAAGAAAAGGCTGAGTGGAAAATATTAACGGTCTTTGCCGGAAAAAGCCTCCGGTAGAAAGAGCCTGGGACCGCGGCGGTGAAGTAGGAGCGGTGGTTATTTGCAGCAACGCACTCTTCCGTTCTAGCTCCATAGTTGCCCAGTGGAGGAAGTAGTTGGAAGAGGGAGTTGAAGTCATTGCTTGGAAGATCTGTGAAGAAGGCAGAAAACTCAGGTTGTTTTAGTCCTGAAGCCTCGTAACGCTTGATGATATGCTTGATGATGACATCCACCACATTGATGGTGTTGCTGCCAGATGCGCAACCCAAGTCCACAACCACAAATGGGTTGTCTGAGGCTTGAAGCTCAGCTAGATCAAGGTTTTCTTTTACAAGGTGAAGCATTGACTTGGCATGTCTGGCCTGCATAAAATAGATCATATATATCATCTATACTCACTTACAAGGATCAGTTGTTGTTTTCAAGCCTTACTCTTTTCGCTCGAAAAACCAACTTGTAAATATGTCCTCGAGTTTGAGGATATACTAATGAAAAAGTACTCGTTTTATTTCGGCTGGGAACCTATCTCAATACTAAATGGTACATTAGAATATGAGGTTCAAATTTATTTCGTTATTAATAATAATTTTTTTGTCTAAGAATATTTTCTTGTCTGATACTAGAAAATGGAGATAATCCATTTTAGTCTTATTTATACCTTGCTGATTGAAAGGTGAGTTAGGGACTTCATTTGTTTGTAAATATATATAGAGAGGGGGTAGTGCTTGACGAATTTATTGAGGAGTTATTAAAAGAATAGAGAGAATAGAGAGATACCTGTGCTTGAGAATTGTTGGCATAGCTGGATTCTCCTTTTCCTCCTTTCATGCTAAACAACCTTTCTAGCTGCATAGTGGGCACTACAACTTTGTCTGCCACAGTAGCCATGGATATCTCAGTGAAGCAAACTGAACTTAAAACTAAATGCAAGAATAGAGTATGTATTGTGGTGGGTTTCTAGACAAAGAGAGTAGATATATATAGACAATACAAGAGAAGACTATTATCAATACTTGTGAAAAATTATCTACAATCCATCAAAATTATAAAAAAATTAAATTCGTCTAATTTCATTCCTTTGTGTTAATGGATTATAATGAATATAATTCAATATATAAATTTAGTAATGGATGGATTTGGATTCATTCATTATATATGATGAATATCCACTTCTAACAACAAACATTCAAAAAATAGTTTTTTTTTATTTTTCAATTTCATTCAATATATTTCATCTCCTTCTTTCTTGTAATATTACTCACTCTCGTTTTAATTTTTTATTAAATTGAGATCAATTATAGAACATATAGATATTGTTAATATCAAAAATTTATTAAGTGCATAATATATATAAATATATGCTAAAAACTTTAGAGGTAGATGGGTGAGCAGGACCCGACCCTACCCGTTCACCTGGTATCGTCTAATCATGATCGAGTCCAAATAGGATCGGGCCTCGTTGGGTCTACAGTTGGGTTCGGCTTAAAAAATTAAACTTAATCAATATTTAGGGTCAGGTAAGGACCAAATGCGACCCGGCTCAACTTGTCTCATGTGCACTCACTCATTATATTTGTATGTATCTCTATTTAAATGTGTACATAATAATAGCATCTTTTTAGTCGAAAGTATTATTGATTCTACCATTTTTCTTCATATATACATGATTAATAATATATATACATATATCATTTTATATGTCAAATTACATTTTCATATTAATAAATAATAATGTGAAGACTTTATCTAAAATGAGTATGCATTATATTTAATTGGGTCAAGGTTCGGATTTAAAGGTTGACTCGGTCGATAGTTAAGGTTGGTTTAGCTTCGGGTCAATGTCTGGGTTTAAAAAGTAAACTGACCAACATTTAGGGTCAGGTATGGGACAAGATTTAACTCGTCCCAACATGACCCATGTTCACAGCATGTGCAATTATTGGCATGAGAGAAATCAGAATTGTGATGGATGGATGATGGTGTAATGAAGATATTATATGAGGTTAGACACATTCTAGATTTGAATAAGAAAGTGATTTCTTTGGGGATATTACAGGTCAAAGGATTTAGCTATAGAGTTGATTAGAACAGTGATACTCGTCGAGTATGCAAATATGCTCTGACTATGACGAAGGGCAAGAGGACTACTAGGAACATGTACAAGTTTTTAGGAATTACAGTCCAGGTGGAGTTGTTGGAGTGGCTGAAGATATTTCAGTAGATTTAGATCATGATGTTACAAAACTATGGCACATGTGTTTGAATCATATTAGTATGTATGACATGAAATAACTATGCAAGAGAGGACTGTAGAGGAGAGTCAGCAAATGCAAGATAGATTTGTGCAAGTAATGTACGCTCAAGAAACAGGCACGAGTTAGTTTCAAAGCTAGCCAACCCAAGACTTGGGGCATTCTAGAGTATGTCTACAATGATGTATGGGGACCCACTCAGAAACCATCCTAGGAGGTTCTAGGTATTTTGTTACCTTCGTTGATGACTTTTCTCGCAAGGTTTGAGTATATTTTCGAAGTATAAGTCAAAAGTTTTGACAAGTTCAAAGTTTGGAAGGCGGAGGTAGAGAACCATACTGGCAAAAAAAATCAAATACCTGAGGTGGGACAATGATATGGAGTAAAAGGATACAATGTTTCTAAAATTCTGTGAGGAAAATGACATTCAGAGGCATTTTCACTAAAGAAGACTCCTTAGAAAAATGGTGTTGTAGATAGTATGAATATGACTCTAACAAAGAGGGCTAGATCTATGAGACTAAATGTTGGACTTTCCAAAATATTTTAGGCAGAGGCACTTATTGTGGCATGACATGTCATCAATAGAATCACCACGAGCTTCATTGGATTGTAAAGTTGCCGAAGAAATAAAGGCATGTAACCAGTTAATTACAAAAATTTGTGTATATTTGGTGTCATGTTTATGTACATGTGTCTAGTGATGAATTGTTTAAACTTGATCCTAAGTCAAAGAAGTGTATCTTCATTGGATATACTAAAGGTGTGAAGGGGTTCAAGTTCTAGGATCAAGTTTTTAGAAATGTGGTGTTGAGTAGAAATGTAATGCTTGATGAAGATTTCATTCTGAAACAATCACTTTCGATAGAGGTGTCTTGGCCAAAAGGAGAGACTTTGGGATCAAATAGAATTACAGTGAGCAATGAAACACTTTAAGTGAATAAATGCAAGGAATCATGCACTGGTACAAGTCAAAAACATGATGACTCTCAAGCGGACAGTTCAGGTGTGCCAGAGTATCTACTTCCCTGAGACAAGAATAGACATTTTATCAAACACCATATAGATATTACTTTAAGGATATTGTTTTAGTTGTTCTCCATATCAGTTCAGGAGATCCATGTAGTTTTCAAGAGACTATAAACAACCAAGAGACAGCATAATGGACAGGTGTCATTATAGAAGAGATATAGTCGTTATGCAAGAACAAAACTTCAGATCTTGTCCCATTCCCCTAGACAAGCGTGCAGTTGGGTGTAAGTGGGTGTACAAGAGGAAGCCAGAAGTATCAGGAAAAGAAGGGGAAAAGATCAAGGCTCGTCATGTAGAAAAATGGTATTCACAACATAAGGGGATTGACTACAATGAGATTTTTCCCTAGTAATAAGACACACTTCTATCAGGATAGTGCTTGCCTTGGTAGCCAGTCGAGATATGCACTTAGAACGGATGGATATGAAGTATGCCTTTCTATATGGTGAATTAAAGGAGAAAATTTGCATGACACAACCAAAAAGGTTCAGTGCAGCTAGATAGAGTCATTTGCTTTGCAATTTGAAGAAATCACTATATGGGTTGAAGTAGTTTCCCATATAGTGGTACAAGCGGTTTGACACTTATATGTTGAAGCTTGGTTACAAGCGTTGTGAGTATGATTGTAATATTTATGTTAGAAGCCTTGTTTATGGCTCTTTTATTTTTCTACTACCTCATTTTGAGGATATGTTGATTGCTGCTAATCATTAGAGTAATATAAATGAGTTGAAAGACATATTGGGCAAGGAGTTTGACATGAAAAAATTAGGAGCTACTAGGAAGATTCTTGGGATGGAGATTCACAAGGCCCAGGGAGCTAGAGGTGGCAATACAGGCCAGCCCGGCCCGACCCGGTCTGGTCCGCCTTTGGCCCGTCAGAATATGGGCTGGCCCGGCCCGGCCCTTATTATTAAAAGGGCTCAAAATGCCAGCCCGACCCATATTTGGCAGGGCTGGTAGGCCGGCGGGCTGGCCCGTTTTTTTTTTTTTTAAACACACATTAAAAACTTTTAGACAAAATAAATAATTCAAACCATTCATAAATGTATTTTAAAACAAAAAATCACAAACAAAAGAAACAATCTCATAATAACATATTACATTAGTATAAAACTTGTAAATTCTAAACAATAAACCACCATAGTCTTAAACTTTTAGACTCCTAGTTCATAATAGAGCTTATAACTCCTAAGTTTTAAAAATGTAAAAGAATCAAAACTATTATATTATAAATCAATCACAATAATATATATATTACTCAATTTAATTTGAATTCGACTACATTAAAAATATAAATTGAAACCAGTCGAATTCAATTAATTTTCCAAAAGGAATCAAAATTAGTAGTTCTATTTGAGTTTCCAATTTTCTATTTCAATTAATTAAATGTTTAAACTTGATTCAAACACCCCTAATTGTCAGTGAAACTCCACCTTCTCATAACAAGCACAATAATTGGATAAGAGTGAAGATAATAGATAATTACATAATGAGATATTAAATGTTCATTTTACAAAGAGAAAGAATAATTATATGCTTAAGGATTCAAACATAAGTTAAAATTGTAAAAGTTTAATCTTAATTGCAATGAGCAACATGATAGACAAATAAACTTTAGTTTCAATGTTGGCCCGCTGGGCCAGTCCGGCCCGGCCCTCCATGGCCCGTCTAAAAAACGGGCTTCCAAAACGGGTTGAATACGGGCTTTTGGGCTAAAACCCTCAGCCTGGCCTGCTAAAAACACCTATCCGAACAGGCTGGCCTGTCGGGCCAAGCCCATTTGC
The DNA here is from genome assembly GCF_001865875.1 of Lupinus angustifolius. Taxonomy (NCBI): domain Eukaryota; kingdom Viridiplantae; phylum Streptophyta; class Magnoliopsida; order Fabales; family Fabaceae; genus Lupinus; species Lupinus angustifolius. Next base: position 25,558,616 of record NC_032014.1, read on the forward strand.
CACCCCTACAGGGAGCCATAAAACTATGGATCTCCGAACAAAGCTATCTTGGAAAGAACTTAGAGAGATTTGATATGAGCAACGCTAAAGTAGTGAGAATTCTGTTGGCAAATCACTTCAAAATTTTCCTAGATCAGATGAAGAGGCAAAATACATGTCAAAGGTTCCATATGATAGTGTGGTTCTATATGATAGTGCAGTGGGCTGCTTGATGTTTGTTGTGGTTTGTACTAGACCACTGCGCAAGTACATGTCGGAACCGGGAAAGCAACATTGGGAAGCAATCAAATATAATTTCAGATATTTGAAGGGACCACAGGTCTCGGTATCATGTTTGGCAGCCAACAAACTAGGTTGATAGAAGGTTCACAATATGGGTTTTTTTCACCCTTGTAGTTGGACCAATTATCTGTAGATCATCAATTCAATTTGTTGTTGTTATCCCCACAACTAAAGTAGAGTAAATGGCAAATGGTGAAACTTCTAAGGAAGTCTTTTGGCTAATGGGGCTGGTAAATGAATTAGGCATTGAGCAAGGTGGAGTTATGTTGTATTGTGACAGCAAAAGTGTTATCTTCTTGGCAAAGAACTAGGTTTATCATGTTAGGACCAAGCATATTATTGATAGATTTCACAAAATCAAAGAGTTAGTAGCTTGTGGGTAGATACTATTATAGAAGGTTCACACATCAGAAAATGCAACTAATATGTTAACCAAGCCGATTACTATAGACAATACAAGCATTGCTTGAGCTTGTTGAACATTCACTGATGTTGGACAATGAAGCACCTCCAACCCAACGATGAAAGATGGAGATTGATAATATTCACCACGGTGGAGATTGTCGTGCAATGGTTTATAATCCATTATAACTTGCATTTTCTTCTGATAACAACAATACAGGTTATAAGCTTTGGCTGATGTAAAGAAATTAGGATAGAGAGCTATATATTTATATGTTATATGAACTTAATGTAACATGGAGTACAATAGGCACAAACACAAATCTTTATTCTCTAATACGTAGTGGTAGTCTCTCAACGCTTTCAGAGACATAGACACAATTGGTCGAATCTCGTTACCAAATTCCTTGTGATATTATCTCGTCTCCCTATTCACTTTTACTTTTGATCGCTCACTTGTTCCAATAAAATTCTTTTACCATTCTTAAAATGAAATTCTCTGTGATTTATTTGAAATCTCGCGCATAGTTTGACACTAGTTTGGATGTTAGTGCTACTAGGTGTTATGTACATATAGGAGATTCTATCATGCTATTGTAACCTTATTACCTTTATCATCTCTATTCAAAACAAAAGATGAGTGCATGGGAATGCTCATAGCCTTGGAATTATTCATTTTGTGTTTCTTTATAAGCTCCTTAATATACTTCTGTTGATGTACAAAGATGTATTCAGTCATCTAATTTTCTTCTAGACCGAGAAAGAACGTTGGTTCTCCTAATTAACTCATCTCAAATTTACAGCATGTAATCTATTATATGCAAAGGGGGTTTGCTTTCTAAAGAGGTCATTTTCCTTTAGGTGAGAATAAATTATTCATTTTAATCCGTCCTTATGATCTTTCTGATTTTTAACTTTAATCATCTTCGAGAATTCTTAAAAAGTTCTAAAAATAATAATTGGTAAGAATCTCTACAAATATTTCATATTTTTTATGGTATGTTGGAATTGATTAGGATTGATCTTGTCAAAGTAATAATTGTATTAGGATCAATTATGTCATTGTGGATTATTTTGTTTTTCTTTTGTTATTGACATAAATAGGACCAATCCTCTATACTTTTGAATCACCGCATGGAGACTAGTTTGAAATAAGTCGGTTAGTATGCTCAATGAAAAAGGTGGTATTTTTTTTACAATTTTTCTATTGCTAGAAGATATTGAGCACCTCATGAGTACATATCTCTACGAGAGAAGACAGATGTAAATAAATACTCCCTACAGATATAGGTTTTTTTTGGGTGGACTCCCTTTGTCAACATTTCCAAACTTTAGGATATAGATTATAATCAAAACAAATTATTTCATTATAGAAGCGCATGCATGTACATATGCATGTCTCCTATTAAATAAATTTATCCTTGTGTAGATTAACAGCATACAGGAGAAGATTGATTTGTGTGCTAATTAATTTGCCTGTGCCTAAGGACCATAATATCGATCCTTGGATTCTAGATATAGGCAGGGGTCATCGTTGATACATAGAGAGGTAAAAGATCTCTTATTTTTTAGGGAAGGGGACACATATTGTTCTCGTATGCATGGGTGTTCTCTTAAAAAATTAAAGCATTTCCATCTATCACTTTTGTTGTTAGCTCTCGAATACTTATCTATAGGAAAAATCTTAGTATATTTCTAAAAAATATGGTGAATGAACTTTAGTTGTCTTTAGTTTTGTATTCATCAACTCTATGTCCATAATAGAACATGTAGGTTTTTTGATCTTCCAATTGTAGATTATCCTTAACCTTAGTTTATGCTATAATTGAATGAAGAAAATATAGTTGGTTTTGATGTTGTTTTGCACTTGTGTACAATTGGGATCTATAACCCCTTATTTATAAGAAATATATATCATTTCATAAAGAGCGATGTCATTTGAATTTTCATATTTCTTCACATCATAAAATAGAAATGAGACATTTGATACCTACACAATAATTAATTTGAACTAGATCACTTTAATTTGGTTAATAATAATGGCCCTAACACATTTAAATATTATGTGTAACCCAAAATTTCTTCCAATCTTCCACTAGTTACATAAGTAATTTTAGAAATTGTTTAGACTTTATGAGCTAAAAAATATGTCATTACAAACCTTATGTAAGAAGTGTCTCTTGTGACATGAAGATATATGATATTTTGTTATTTGAATGACATAACTCTTGAATGAAGAGTTATCAATGAATAGGTAAGACTCTTGAGAAAGAGTCTATATATAGTGTTTGATGGAAGCACTATATTAACGGTAAAAAAGACTTGAAACATTGTTCCTATCTTTGCCTAGAAAGTTTGTCTCTATCAACCATCAACAAAGGAGAGCATAGAAATGAAGGAAAGAGATAGAAGAGTTTCTCTATTGACGAAGAACAACACACAACATTCAAAGGATGATCGTGTCGCCATGAGTAAAGGTAATCTATAACCATTCTTATAATGTGAAAGCTATGAATTCTTAAGATTCATTTATCATGGTTTCTATGATTAAGTTTACATGTGGTATCAGAGCATTGTGTTTAAGATCTTATAGTTTTTCATTAAAAATGATTTAATCATGAATAATGTTTTGAAATATATTCTTAAATATTTAGAGAACTCATATATGATTATTTTGGTTTCATTATAATAATAATAATAAGTGCATAAAGAGAACATATCAATATCATTGTACATATATTCTGCACTATTCATATTGTCCTGTTCATATAATGTTAATATAAAGAAAGCACTTCATGTTATTGAGACTGTTTCATTACTTTTCTTTATTCTGGTTTTGGAAAGAATGAAACCGTGTAGAAACTTTGCACATTACCTAACAGTGCATTATTTCACAATACGTAACAAAAGCAATATATATATATATATAACAAACAAAAACGCCAATACACATACACATGTTTATTGTTCCTTTTAATATATGTATATGTGTGAATTGGTTAACAATGAAATATATATATGAACAGTTATTTATGTATATAGCATTAACAGGAAGTAATATATATATATACATATATTTATATAACGTTGAATATATATTATAATTAAGTTACAATTTAACTTTTCATCAATATGAATGTAACTTTATAATTATGCGTAACTTTGGGAGTCATATGTATGTATAATATTATGACTTGATATTTGTTTGGAATTATTGTATATAGATTTGTTAATTACCAAAGTGGTAAAATCTTTATAGTTATTTAATTCCAAATTGTATGATCATATTTCATTTGTTTGGAATTATTGTATGATAGATTTGTTAATCACCAAAATGGTCAAATCTTTATGTTTATTTAATTTCAAATTGTATGATCATATTTCATTTACTCATTAATTTGATACTATGAATGATATAACAATTATTTATTTATGAATAAATTGATGTTCATTATTATAAGACATTTAAGAATTGCTCAAAAGTTGATTGTTTGTTCTTATAATCAATGAGCATGTATATTGGTAGTGTAAATGCATCATTAGTTATATTTATATATCCAAAGATAGGAAATGTTTCTAATATATGCATGCGTGTTTGTCAAATTATGTGAATTCCTTTTAGTATCATTATGTCTAGTGTGGTATATTGATGAATTACCCAAAGGTAGACAGTAATATACACTTATGAAATAGTCCGAATTAATTTAGTATGTAACTCAAAGCCTTAATGTTTTTGTTTAATTTTATTGATTGCAGTACCTGTTGTTTTACATTCGTAATTCTCATATGTTTCAACTTTCAATGGACTTGACTTCTCTGAATGGAGTGAACAAATCCAATTTTACCTTCGGGTAATGGATTTATATTTGTCACATAGAGAAAATAAGCCAAGTGTTATTACTAATATAAGCACTGAAGAACACAAAGTTCATAGAGAAATTGGGAAAGATCAAACAGATTGAGTCTAATGTATATGCGAATGAGTATTGCTGGCAACATTAAGTCAGTTCTTCCTAAAATTGAAAGTGCCAAAAAATGCTAAAGTTTGTAGAAGAGCGCTCCCAAACTGCTGACAAGTCTCTTGCTGGGACACTAATGAGTATATTGACCACCATAAAATTTGATGGTTTTCATACTATGCATGAACATGTCATTGAAATGACAAACATTACAGCAAGACTTAAGGCATTGGGAATAGATGTAGATGAAAACTTCCTTATGCAATTTATACTAAATTCATTACCCTCTGAATAGTCCTTTCCAAATGAACTATAACACCATCAAAGATAAATGGAATATGCATGAATTTCATAGAAAGTTAGTTTAGAAGGAAACCAGAATGAGGAGCCAAGAAAATCATTCCATCAATTATGTTAATCATCAAGGAGCTAGAAAGAAAGTCAGTAAGAAATATGACAAGAAAGATAATAGACTCTTAAAGATTAATGAGTCATCTTGTCAAATCCGCAAAAAGGAACATCATGATAACAAATATCGTTTCTGTAGAAAGATTGGACATTTCCAAAAGGATTGTCCAAAACGCAAAGGTTGGTTGAAAACAAAGGGATTCATTATGACTCAAACTACAAGACCAAATGAAAAATTTGTCTTTATGGGAAATAGAATGAAGGTTCTAGTGGAAGCCGTCGGAATTTATCGTTTAATCTTTGACACTGGACATCATTTAAATTTATTTGAAATCATTTATGTACCTAATACATCTAGGAAATTGATTTATTTATCTAAACTTGATGTTATTGGATACTCTTTTAAATTGGTAATAAATATTTCAGTTTGTATAACTATACTCATTTAATTGACAATGGTATATTATGTGATGGATTGTACAAGTTAAATCTTGATAATCTTTTTTCTGAAACATTTTTAACCTTGCATCATAACTTTGGAATTAAGCGTGGCTTAATTGATAAATGTTCTACTTACTTGTGGCATAAACGTTTGAGACATGATTCCAAAGAAAGAATGAAAGTACTACTAAAAAATGAAATCCTTCGTGATTTACATTTTACCGATCTGAATATTTGTGTGGATTATATTAAATGTAAACAAACAAAACCACACAAAGAAAGGAGCTACAAGAAGCACTCAGCTTATTGAAATTATACACACAGATATATATGAACCTTTTGATGTTAATTATTTCAATAAGAAAAAAATATTTCATTACCTCCATTGATGATTATTCACGTTATAGACATACCTATTTATTGTCTGATAAATCTCAAGCGTTAAAAACCTTAGAGATTTACATTACTGAAGTTGAAAGACAATTAGATAAAAAAGGTGAAAATTATCAGGTTTAATCGAGGTGGTAAATATTATGAAAGATATGATGAAAATGGACAACATCCAGATCCATTTGCTAAATTCCTTGAAAGTCGTGGCATATGTGCACAATACACAATGTCGAGTACACCGCAACAAAATGGTGTATTAGAAAGGCGTAATAGAGCATTGTTGAATATGATTAGGACTATGTTGAGTAATTCATCTATATCCATTTCATTGTGGACTTATTCTTTAAAGATTGACATGTATTTATTAAATAGAGTTCCTAGTAAGGCAGTTCCAAAGACTCCTTTTGAACTGTGGACAGGAAGGAAACCTAGTTTAAGGCACCTACATGTTTGGGGATGCCCGGTAGAAATTAAAATTTATAATCCACAAGAAAAGAAACTGGATGCTAGAATAATTAGTTGTTATTTCATTGGTTATCCAGAAAAATCAAAAGGTTATAGATTTTTATTGTCCAAACCATGCTACAAGAATTTTCGAAACTAAGAACGTTAGGTTCATTGAGAATGATGAGATTAGTGGGAGTGAATCACCATGCAAAGTGGAAATTCGAAAAGTGAGGGTACAAGTTCCATTTAGTTGTGTCCCTAATAATGTTGTTCCTCAAGTTATTGAACCGATTAGTAATGATGAAGAACAACAAAATAACCGCATTACTGAAAATGAAGTTGATGAACCTATAGTAGAAGAATCACAAGAGATAGCATTAAGAAGATGTCAAAGAGATAGACGTTCTGTTATTTCTGATGATTATGTGCTTTACCTACATGAGTCAGAATGTGACATAGGAATTGAGAATGACCTGGTTATGTTTTCAAAAGCCATGGATAGTAATAATGTTAATAAATGGTTAAATGTCATGAAAGATGAGTTAAAATATATGAAACAAAATGAGGTTTAGGACCTTGTTGAGTTACCCGAAGATTTCAAAACAGTTGGTTGTAAGTGGGTTTTCAAAACCAAAGGTGATTCTTATAGTAACTTAGAACATTATAAGGCCAGACTTGTAGCAAAAGGCTATACTCAGAAGATGGCATTGACTATAAAGAGACATTTTCACCGGTCTCTAAGAAAGACTAACTTAGGATTATCATGGCAATGGTGGCTCATTATGATTTGGAATTACACCAAATGGAAGTGAAAACCGCTTTTCTAAATGGGGATGTAATGGAAAAGGTCTATGTGGATCAAACAATGGGATTCATAGAGAAAGAAAAAGAATACATGATGTGTAAACTTAAGAAATAAATATATGGACTTAAACAAGCTTCACGGTAGTGGTATGTTAAGTTTAATGATACTATTGTATCCTTTGCGTTTAAGGAAAACATTGTTGATCGATGAATATACCTAAAGGTCAGTGATAGTAAGTTTATCTTCTTGGTTCTATATGTTGATGATATCTTGCTTGCAACTACTGATCTTGGTCTTTTAGATGAAACTAAGATGTTTCTCACTAAAATTTTGAAATTAAAGATATGATTGAAGCAAGCTATATGGTTGGTGTAGAAATATTCCATGATAGATCACAATGACTTTTAGGCTTGTCTCGTAAATCATATATTAACAAAATTTTAGAGTGATTTAGAATGGATAAATGTTCAGCATTTCCCATTCTAATTCAGAAATGAGACAAATTTAGTATCATGCAATGTCCAAAGATTGATTTGGAATGGAAGCAAATGGAAGAAATTCCTTATGCATATATAGCTAGGAATTTATTATATGCTCAGACTTCTACGTGACCAGATATTAGTTTTGCAGTTGGAATGTTAGAAGGATATCAGTGTAATCCTAGTATATAACATTGGAAAGCTGCAAATAAAGGCCTGAGATATTTGTAAGTACAAAAGATCGCATTCTTATTTATAGGATATCGAATCATCTTGAAGTGAATGGATATTCAAATTCAAACTTTGAGATATGCATAAACATTCGGTTATATAAGTTTATTAACTAGGGAAACTATCTCTGGAAGAGTGTGAAGCATATTGTCTTTGTTGCATCCGCTATGGAAGTTGAATTTGTGACATGTTTTAGGTCCTAATTCATGTTAAGTGGCTACAGAACTTTATTTCAGGACTTGAGTTAGTCGATGGTATTGTCAAGCCTTTGAAAATTTATTGTGATAATTCCATAGCAATCTTCTTTTCTAAAAATGACAAGTATTTCAAAAGTGATAAACTTATGGAGTTGAAATACTTTATCGTTAAAGACAAACTTCGGAAACTTAGAGTGTCAATTGTGCATACTAGCACTAACCTTATGATTGTAGACCATTTGACGAAAGGGTTACCGCCCAAAATATTTTATGGTCATGTTAAAAATATGGGCATTATGTCTACTAATGAATGTTGAACATTATGTTATTATAAAGTCTCAATGTTTGACACTTCGAACTCATTAATATTTAAGTTTCTAATTAATATTTTATTTTCATGTTTACGTACACACGTGAGAATGATAATGTTGAAATAAAAAAATTCTTTCTAAATGACATTATTATGTGATTCCAATTAATGTGTTAATATAGTAGTACGTGGAAGGGACTATATCAGATAAATGATGTACAACCGTCATGACTCTTATTAGTTCTTGTTCTTAATTATAAATTGTAATGTAATGAATATGAAAAATATATTCTAATTATGCGCATTATGTTTGATATATCATATTATGAATTGTATTGTCACGGGAGACAAATGGGAGAATATAAGAAGTGTCTCTTGTGACATGAAGAGATATGCTATTTTGTTATTTGAATGACATAACTCTTTGAATGGAGAGTTATCAATAAAATTGCAAGACTCTCGAGAAAGAGTCTATATATAGTGCTTGATAGAAGCACTATACTAACTATAAAAAACGACTTTAAACAGTATCCCTATCTTTGCCCAGAAAGTTTATCTCTATCAGTCATGAATAAAGGAAGAGCATAGAAAAGAAGGAAAGAGATAGAAGAGTTTCTTTATTGACGAAGAACAACACACAACATTTAAAGGAGGGTGTCGACATGAGTATAGGTAATCTATAATCATTCTTATAATGTGAAAGCTATGAATTCTTAAAATCCATTTATCATGGTTTCTATGATTAAGTTTACACCTTAAACATATCTCTATCTCGTCCATTTGTTATATTAATATATATAACCAAAGTGGCTTTCGTTATATTAATCATAACAAAACATATCAATAATCACTAATATTAACACAACTAAATGACATAGATCAGTCAAGAAATGTGAAGTATGAAAATCATATGAAGGTGAGCTATACATGTAGATTTTCAATTGGTCCTCCTTTACTTTATTGAGATCCCCATAAACAAATTTTCGAGTAAAGGTGACCATAAACCTTAATCTACAGAAAGTTATATCCTTCAATATCTCTATACTCAAAGAAAATTCAAATATAAACTCTCACTGAACAAAAATATCATCAAATGATACAATACTTAATAAGAAATGTACTTGTGAAAGACGTTAGATAATAAATCTTTAGTGAGCCAAGCTGCAATAATGGAGTTTCTATCAATATGCTCTATAGACATTTGATCACTCTGAACTATTTCTTTGAGCGGGAAATTCTAATGCTAACCTTTTGTCACAAGATAACTTTAATGGTCTTTTAATATATACAAATCAGTAGTCAAGTGAAAATTGTATAGTCATATTCCATAATTAGATGTATCTTATAAGCTATTAAAATCACTACCATAGTGGATGAAGCTATAAGTGATTGCTTAACACTTTTGAAATAACCCCCCTTCCACCTAATAGACAAATATAACCTTACATGGATCTTAAATTGTATTCATGTCTAACAAAACTACCTTATGGTCTATAACTGAATAACTTTATGCATGCGAGAATGTAATTTCTTTGTTCTATATAAGTATTATATATCCTTATTTGTCGCTTTCCAACAATTTGTCATTGAATGACTTAAATATCTGCATTCTAACTAAGTGCAGAATATCCTCAAACTGTACAACTTATATAATTTTTATACTCACTTAACCAACGCATAAGAAATCTACTATATATCCTTAACTTTAAAACTCTTTCCTAAAATATTGCACCTCGGAATGTTTTGGGAATTGCATAATTAATGGTCATAAGACTCATGATATTTGAACATTCTCATTTCTCACAGTTCCCTTTATCCTGAATGGAACTTTCTTAAATTAATGAGATGTTCCTTTCTAAGGTGCAAGGTCTAGATTCATGCATTAGATAACAAACATAATATTATCTCCTTAATTCTTAAAGTTGGTGTCATTTACGAAGATTGTAGAATATATAATTACATATATTTTAAAGAAGAGAAATCAATAGAACAGAAAACAAGACAAATTATAATCATTTTTTTTGCAATTAAACTCACAATCATCTTTTACACTTAAATTGAAACTTGTTAGGTATCAGTGGTCTAGGAACACCTAGAAGAGGGGTTGAATATGTATGGCGGTTAAAAAATTACCGCTTTTTAACAACAACCCAACTACTGGAAAAACTGTCCAGTTAATCGATTAACGGAAGAGTTTAATCGATTAACACAGTTACAGAACAGATTAACAAAACAAGCAAATTGCACGACAAATAAGATACACTTTAAACATATATATTTCACACCAAGACACAAATCCAGACTACACAACACACGTTAAAATCAAGGTATTCTAAGCACATAAAGCCTAAGATATTACAATGTAAAGACTAACGATTAACCCTTATCCTAATCAGTTAAGCCATCAATATAAAAGTGAGTTAATCAGAATACAGTATACAACAAGTTTCTTTCAATCAGAATCTAATGCATGATCATGTGAGCAATATCAAATAAATATCAAATTATGCAGAAACATAAAGCAGGTTACAGAATAACAACATAATCTCTCTTCTCACACATGCAACTCTCATGCAAAATAATAGTGAAAATACGAATGCAAATGCTCTCTAATATAGCCCTAAACAAAATAGAATGAATGCTAATAAGCTCTGAGTAAAGCCTCATATTTATAGCACGGTGAATAAGTGGTTTAAGTCGTTGCAAAAACAGTTAAACAGTTAA
>NC_032014.1:25569790-25581527 GCF_001865875.1 Lupinus angustifolius
AGTTATAACATGAAACAGACACGTTAATCGATTAAGACTACCATTTAATCGATTAACGGACTTACAGAATGACATCCAAAACAGTTAAAACAGAGACCACATATTCAACAAAAATTCAGTTACGTTAATCGATTAAGCTTACATGTTAATCGATTAACTGGAGCATTTATGCATATGTTTCACAAGGCAAACTTCTCAAATGTTATGTGGAATATGTATACATGTTTTACCATTTATATTATGCCTAATATGCACAAATAACATGTATAATATATGCATGAACATACGATTAACTAGATGATTTATCTCATGAATATGGTAGTTCAATTATGATGGCTTAAGAGACTAACATCTAGGTTCACCTAACCTATACTCACTTACTACGGCACACATCCCAGACTACTTAGGTTATAGACTCAATTTATCTCCTAGTCTAGATATGACCAAATGAGCATAATGCATGTTGATTGTTGAGCCATCTTCAAGCTTTGTTAGAACATTGTCTTCATCAAAACATAGGCTAAGATATGCTAGTGCTATTCTTGACACTTTGCACTTTCATAATGGTGGGGCACATCAGAGTTACATAGCACACCATTAATGTTTAGTCTGGATAAAAATAGTAACTTGTAAGTGATACACCTAATATAGTAATCAAGTATTGATAATCAACCGTGTTAAACAAGAAGTCTTTCTTTGGATGGACTTAGTGTTCATATGAAAAAACCTCATGATTATCACATATTTATTACCAGATGTATGTTTAGAATTTTGGCCAAATATTAATCTTCCTTTGGGCCAATCATTATTCACATAAACTACAAGCATACAATCGGTTTGATATTCCATATTAATTGCTAATGATATTCTTTTTGTAATGGCCAAACATTGATAATAATGCATGTCAAATAATAAACTCTTCTTTGGATTGATTTATCATTTACATATGCAATCTTATAACTATCACATGTTTATCCTCACATGGTGCATACAATCCGGCTAAATATTAATTTTCATTTGGACAGATGAATACTCGCATGGATACGTATTCTTACTAATATTCAACATTTATCTTGAACAATTTATATAAGAGATGTCACTTTGATGACTTCTTGTTATAATAGATTCCCTTAAAATGACAAATAACATTATAGTGCGAAAAATACTCATTTACTTGAATTTGATTGAATATTTAACCAAAATATATCTTATTTACATTCAAGTATTAAGATATACTTTGGAGTATAAATTATTATGTTACAGCGGTAGCCTAGCTGTAAGGATCCTTTGTAATCACCCAACATGTCTAGGTTTGAAACTTGGGGATAGCACTTTATGGAAAGTTTTCAAAAAATTTAATTCGAACAATTATCCAATGAAGGAAACAAATAATTATTCATTTCAGTCCCTTATGTTTTTCGACTTTACCAACATTTTTTGGATAAGTCAACTTTATTAACTTAGTCTCTAATAATTTTAAATTACCAATTTAGTTCCAAACTTTTTAACATATAACCATGTTAGTCCTTCTGTTTATATCAATCAGTTAACATTCATGGTTTTACCAATGTGTTGGGGACTAAATTAGTAATTTAAGAGTTTCTAAAATCGAAAAACATGACAAAAAATGCGACATATGCACCTTTCTACATATGTATAGGGATACAATTCAATTGCAAAAGGTGATAGAACTAACTACCTAAAAGGTTTGACAAGTAAATTATATTATATTAAATATTGGCTTAAAAGAAAAAGAGAATGATGTGGCAAAAGAAGTGGCTATGGTGAAACCTTCTTGTGGCCAAGTAAAATGAGTGGCTATAGTGTAACCTTTTTTGTAGCTAATGAGAAGAAGAGGTTGTGGTGAAGCATCTTTGTTTTTGGCCATACAATCCTCAAGGCTTTGGCTATAAATAGGAATGTTCCAAGACATTGTAAGACACATCAATATTCTAGCCTTAGTGCATATTCTCTCTTCTTCTCTTGTTCTAATATTGTGAGGAATATTTTAGTGTTTAAGATATACTTGAGTGAGAGTGATATTGGGTGTATTTGGGTTTTGGGAAGTGAGTGAAACACTTTAGTGAACTTGTAATTCTCTTTTATCATAGTGATAATATCATTGTTGCTCTTCAACCGTGGACGTAGGCAAATTGCTGAACCACGTTAATTTCTCGGTGTCATTTTCTCTATTATATTTTCTCCATATGTCTTCCGCATCAACAAACTGGTATCAGAGCTCGTAGAGCTCTTGCATGCTAAGCCGTACGATCTAAAAGAAAATTCTTAGTATGCTCTGTGTTTGCAGCATTGTCTGATCTTACACACCAGAAAAGAATTGTTCTTGTTACTAGAAAGGTATAATAGTGTGAAAGTGCATGTCTAGGAAAGTTCTGTCTTAGGAAAGACCTGGTATTTAAGCGTGTCTGTTAAGACCCACCTCTCTTTCCTGGGAGCTTTCCTGGTGTATGTTCACGGACTACGATACTGTTCTGGTATACGGTTATCATGGCGAGTGCTAAATTTGATTTGGAGAAATTTAATGGAGAAAATGATTTCAACCTATGGCGATTGAAGATGAAGGCTCTACTAGTTCATCAAGGCTTGGGAAAAGCCTTGGAAGGTAGAAACAAGTTACCACAGAGTCTGACCGAGGACGAGAAGGATGAAAACCTGGAAAAAGCACATAGTGCAATTTTGTTGTGCTTGGGAGATGAAGTTCTACGAGAAGTGTCAGATGAAACTACAGCTGCTTCATTATGGTTGAAGCTGGAAAGCCTGTATATGACGAAGTCACTCACCAACAGGCTGTATTTGAAGAAAAGAATATATACCCTTCAAATGCAGGAAGGAAAACCCATAAAAGATCATCTGGATGAATTTAACAAAATTATTCTTGATCTAAAGAATATTGATGTTAAAATTGAAGATGAAGACCAAGCAATTCTTCTACTATGTTCCCTTCCAAGTTCTTATGAGCACTTCATCGACACCATGATGTATGGTCGAGAAGATCTGACCTTAGACGAAGTAAAGGCGGCGTTGCACTCAAAAGAACTGAAGAAAAGAGTATCATATTCGAGATCTGAAGGCTCAGGTGATAGTCTTTTTGCCAGAGGAAGAACAGAGAGGCGAAATCAATTTGGTGAAAGAGGGAAATCTAGGTCCAAGTCTAAAGCGAAACCTAGAAAGTATAAATGTTTTCATTGTCATAAGGAAGGTCATATAAGAAAGAATTGTCCAGAGCGCAAAGGCAAGGAAAATATTTATGAATATGGAGATGCAGCTGTAGCAAATGACTATGATAGTGCAGATGCACTAATAGTCTCAGAGCACGATTCAAAAGATGAATGGGTACTTGATTCTGGATGCTCATATCACATGTGTCCCATTAAGGATTGGTTTTCAACTTACCAACCCTTAGATGGGGGCAAGGTCCTTTTGGGAAATAATGCTCCCTGCAAGGTCATTGGCATCGGCTCAATTAGAATCAAGATGTTCGATGGAATCGTAAGGACGTTGACAGATGTAAGGCATGTTCCAGAATTGAAGAAAAATCTGATTTCCTTGGGAACACTAGATTCAAAAGGTTATAGCTACAAAGGTGAAGGTGGAGCTATAAGAATATCTAAAGGCGCTATGGTTGTAATGAAAGGAAAGAAAGAGAATAGTCTCTACATGCTACAAGGAAACACAATCACGGGTGTTGCTGCTGTCTCATCAACAAGTGATTATGATGTCACCAAATTGTGGCATCTAAGAATGGGTCATGTCACTGAAAGAGGTCTAGCCGAGTTGGCCAAGCAAGGATTACAATGTGGTCAACAAGTCGGGAAGGTAGACTTATGTGAACATTGCATTTTTGGAAAGCAATGTCGAATAAAATTCAACAATGCAGTTCATCGAACAAAAGGCACGTTGGATTATGTACATTCTGACTTGTGGGGTCCTTCCCAAGTACCTTCTCATGGTGGTAGCAGATATATGCTAACTTTCATTGATGATTATTCAAGGAAGGTTTGGATCTTCATTTTGAAACACAAAAGTGAAGCATTTGTGAAGTTCAAGCAGTGGAAAACCTTGATCGAAAAGCAAACTGGGAGGAAGATCAAGCGACTGAGAACTGACAATGGCCTAGAGTTTTGTAGCAGAGAATTCGGAAACTTTTGCAAGGATCATGGTATTGTCAGACATTATACTGTGAGGCACACTCCTCAACAAAATGGACTTGCAGAACGGATGAACAGAACCTTACTTGAAAGGACAAGGTGTATGTTGTCAAATGCTGGATTGCCAAAACAATTCTGGGCGGAAGCTGTCAATACAGCTTGTTACTTGATCAACAGATGTCCATCAACGGCTATTGACTTTAAAACTCCAGAAGAGATGTGGTCGGGTGTTCCTGCAAATTATGATAATTTGAGGATATTTGGTTGCCCTGCATATGCTCATAACAAAGAAGGAAAACTTGATGCAAGAGCATTGAAATGCATTTTTCTTGGATATCCTGATGGTGTAAAAGGATATAAGTTGTGGTGGCCAGAGAAAAGAAAATGTATTATCAGTAGGGATGTTACTTTTAATGAAGCTGAAATGCTAAAGCCTCATAAAGAGTCTTCAAGTGAAAACAAAGACCCTAGTATCTCGGAGAAGGTGGAGTTTGAGGTGGAGTTTGAGGTGGAGCCAACGAAGGAAAATACATTTGATCAAGAAGAAGAAGTTCATGATGCATCTACTAGTAGTGATGTATCCCAATTGCAACATTATCAGTTGGCTAGGGATAGGCAAAGGAGACATATAAAACCTCCTGAGAAATATGGTTATGCTGATCTGGTGTCTTATGCTCTAAATGTTGCTGATGATATCAGCAATTGTGAGCCACAATCATATGAAGAAGCTATCAACAATAAAGAAGCTTCCAAATGGATTTCTGCCATGAGAGAGGAAATTGAGTCTCTTCATAAGAATCATACTTGGGTTCTTGAGAAACGACCAAAGTCTCAAAAGGTTGTTGGATGCAAATGGGTCTTCAAGAAGAAGGAAGGAATTCCTGGAGTTGAAGATGCAAGATTCAAAGCGCGATTAGTGGCCAAAGGTTTTACACAAAGAGAAGGAATTGATTTCAATGAAGTTTTCTCCCCTGTGGTAAAACATAGCTCTATTCGCATCCTACTTGCCATTGTAGCTCAATTTGATATGGAACTTGAGCAACTAGATGTCAAAACAGCATTCTTGCATGGTGAGTTGGAGGAACAAATCTATATGAAACAACCTGAAGGATTTGAAGTTCAAGGGAAGGAAGATCATGTTTGCTTACTGAAGAAATCCTTATATGGCTTAAAACAATCTTCTAGACAGTGGTATCGACGGTTTGACACCTTCATGCTCGAAAATGGCTATTGTAGAAGTGAGCATGATAGTTGTGTCTACTACAAGAAGCTGGCAAATAAGTCATTTATCTATCTCCTTCTTTATGTTGATGACATGTTGATCGCATGTAAGAACATGTCAGAAATAAAAAGCTTAAAAGCTCAATTGAGCTCAGAGTTTGAAATGAAGGACTTAGGAGCTGGAAGGAAAATTCTAGGAATGGAGATTCAGAGAGATAGAAAAGAAGGGACGCTCTTTCTATCACAAAAGAAGTATATTGAGAAAGTGTTGGAACGATTTGGCATGCAAAATGCTAAACCAGTCACTACTCCATTGGCGTCTCATTTCAAACTTTCAATGGCCTTGTGTCCACAAACTGAGAGCGAAAATGAGGAGATGTCAAGTGTACCTTATGCTAGTGCAGTTGGCAGTCTTATGTATGCCATGATATGCACTAGACCAGATATTGCACAAGCAGTAAGTGTGGTAAGTAGGTATATGGCAAGTCCTGGTAAAGTTCACTGGAAGGCTGTGAAGTGGATTATGCGCTACCTAAAGGGTACCATGGATATTGGCTTATTGTATGGAAAAGTCAAAGGTGTTGGAAGTAAGGTCATCGTATATGTTGACTCAGATTATGCCGGAGATTTGGATAAGCGAAGATCACTCACTGGATATGTTTTTACACTGTGTGGTTGTACTGTTAGTTGGAAAGCAACACTACAATCAATTGTTGCTTTATCTACAACTGAAGCGGAGTACATCGCAGTAACAGAAGTTGTAAAGGAAGCTATTTGGGAGAAATGTCTAATTGAAGAGTTGGGTATACAACTAGAAGAAACAACCATCTACTGTGATAGTCAAAGTGCTATACATCTCACAAAAAATCCAATGTATCATGAAAGAACTAAACATATTGATGTTTGGATGCACTTTATCAGAGATATCATTGAGAAAAGAATTGTTAAAGTGGAGAAAATACCCAGTGCAAATAATCCTACTGACATGACGACGAAGCCAGTTCCAACAACGAAGTTCAGACATTGTCTGGACTTGATTGAGTTCCAGAATCTCTAGTGGGCATGCAGAAAAGCAACATGAAAATAGTTATGATAGTCTTTTAGCCAAGGTGGAGATTTATTAAATATTGGCTTAAAAGAAAAAGAGAATGATGTGGCAAAAGAAGTGGCTATGGTGAAACCTTCTTGTGGCTAAGTAAAATGAGTGACTATAGTGTAACTTTTTTTGTAGCCAATGAGAAGAAGAGGTTGTGGTGAAGCATCTTTGTTTTTGGCCATACAATCCTCAAGGCTATGGCTATAAATAGGAATGTTCCAAGCCATTGTAAGACACATCAATATTCTAGCCTTAGTGCATATTCTCTCTTCTTCTCTTGTTCTAATATTGTGAGGAATATTTTAGTGTTTAAGATATACTTGAGTGAGAGTGATATTGGGTGTACTTGGGTTTTGGGAAGTGAGTGAAACACTTGAGTGAACTTGTAATTCTCTTTTATCATAGTGATAATATCATTGTTGCTCTTCAACCGTGGACGTAGGCAAATTGCTGAACCACGTTAATTTCTCGGTGTTATTTTCTCTATTTAGTTTTCTCCATGTGTCTTCCGCTACAACATATTAAATAACTGCATCCGAATGTGAAATTCAAATAAGAATGATTTGGGTTAGTGTAGAATATGGTGATGGTATTACCATCTAAGTGATCTAACCAATTGTTGGTAAGTTTTGGCAACTAAAAATTTTAAACATATCTAAACGTTTATCCCAAATTTTGGAGAGTGTGTTAAACACAATACCCTTACACAAAATATGTTTTAACAAAATCCCAAAGCAATACAACCATGTAAAAACAATATACAATTATGACAACGGTAACAAATTTATAAGTTATTCAGTCAAATTTAGGGATTTTAATTCAAAGCGATATATAGGCATTACAATGAGTCTTCTCAAAATTCATTCTCATTATTCTAAAATAAATTCATATTATTTGTATTCATGAATTTAGAACCAAACCAATTGAATATCAATATTCTTAATGTTATCATAGTAGCATTTTAAAAATGCATATAATAAATAGAGTTTATTTCTATAGAATTGTCTATCATAACCATTATCAATCTCTTGCGTCAACTTGAATTAAAACCAAAATTTATACTTTCATGAGAATGATACTATATCAACCAAATAAAACATGTTTTATGATACAAAATAATGATTCTCAAATGAATCATATCTTTAAATTAAGAGGTATGTCAATGCTTGTTAGGATGAAATTTTGAACCAGATCCCAACACTCTCAATGCTCAATGAACATAAAGAGCCATCAAATGCGTACACTTTTATGAAATTTTAAACCATAATCCCTTATTTATATGAAATGCATACTCTTTCACAAAGAGCAATTTCATTTGAATTTTCTTATTACTAATGCTACTCATCATCAAAATAGAAATAAAACATTTAATATCTACTTCATAATTTTCATGATAATTATAGTTATTATTGTAAATCTTATTAGAACTGAATCCCTTTAATTAACTAATAATAATAGCCCTTACATATTTAAATATTATATACGTGATCCAGAATTTCTTAGAAGGACAAGTAAATTAGCGAATGGAAAAACAAAAACATCATGTGTTCTCCATTCAGTACATACAAACACACACATACCAAAGCATTAAAGATCCACACATTTCGTATATAAAAAATGTATGCTAAGTGACTCACTCTAAGTTAAATTAATTATGCAAATTTGAACCTTTTCTTTCTAGTTGAAGTCAAAGATAGCTTAATGTCTGTTCTGACATAATTTTTCTAAAAGGTTTAGACTTTAAGCATGCATGCATAAGTTCCATATACGTCCTAGTTTAAAACACCAAAACTAAATTAAATGACAATTTTGACCATATCCATGTATATGTAACATAATGAACATATATTGTTCTTATTTGTTTCTTAATTTGTATCCCAACTAATTAAAATATGTCATTTAATTAAAAATAGTTATAAAAATATAAATTAATATTTTTAAGAGAAAAATGTATGGAGTGAGTATATGAGTATTAGACATTGTCATTGTATCATTCAACTTTTATGTTTAATTATTATTGACTATTCAAAAAAATTAATATAAATAAATGATAAATAATATAATAATTGTATATAAATACTTCGGATGATAATATATATATATATATATATATATATATATATATATATATATATATATATATATATATATATATATATATATATATATATATATATATATTACACTCTACTTTTATATTTTTTGGTCTAAAATGACACTTTTTTTTGGGAGAGAGTGTCCGTGTCATGTAACCCTCTTATATGTAACAAGCCCCAAGAGTGTGTGAAAAAGGCACAATATATAAAAGCATCTAACCCACTATGTCCCTTTGAAACTTCACATTGCTGTATAAAAGTTTAGAATCTTGTGCACTAATTTTAAATGGCCCCCACTTTGAGTTGATTAAATTAAAAGTCCAAACCACCGTGATATTCGGCGGCTCGCGTGAAACTATGCCGGGCCATTTTCTTCTTTCTTTCCTTTATATTCACTACCTAACTACCTATATAATCTATATAATTACATGATGTTTATACATTTTCTTATTAATTAATATATAGCTATTATTATATTCTATATATCCACATCTAGCCATGCAAACTTTGATGCAATTGGCTCATAGTTACCAGCTTTATTTTGTTATGATAGTGGATGTCCATACTTTGAATAAACATTTGTGACCGTTTGATTAGTGTGTCAGGGATTCATCACAACTCATTTTCTTAAGTGGAATAAGAATAATTATGCCTGTGTCAGATACAGTAGTTTACTAAATAAGGGCCCATCCAGAAAAAGAGAAGTGGGAAACCTTGAGTTTTATCCAGTGAGAAAAGAGAGTGCACTAATGGTGAGTTGTAAAAAAAGTAATTATATCCCCTACAAAATTCTCTTACCCATAAAAACAAAGTATCACAAAGTAAATTTGTGACACATGTTACTTTACTTATTGTTTTATCTCGGTTTCAGAATACACTTTATAATCGAGCAAAGATAATCATCGAGCAAGATAAACACTATCCACACATCCTCACGCCTTAGTCAGACAACCTGAGCTAGCAGGTATCGGTCGGGCAGAAATGACAAGATAATCTAAAACTACTTCTGACACTTCACTGCTATACATTGCCTGCACGACATAGACCTCTGCTACGTGCCATATGCTACATGCACCCTACTGTACCTCTCAGCAGCAGACAGAATGGATCAATGACATAACGACACATGTCAATATGAGCGAAAGTCAAGTGCCCCTAGAGTACAGATCTGTCAAAACCGCATAATATTGGAAAAGCAACATTTGCTTGTCTGGGACAGACCAATAACATCTACAAAAGAATATTTCACTCACCTCTCTAGTCTCTACTATAAATAGAGGTTCTTCCATTTAAGGAAGTTTATTTACTTTACTTACTCTTACTTGTTCTTTCATTCTATCTCTTATTCACTACACTTTAATATTCTACATATATTTGTCATTTATTAATTTGGTTGTCGGTGAATCTGTTCAGATCCCTCCCCTAACGGTTCAGTCATACTCAGACTATATTAAAAAGTTCTAGCAGATTTCTACTATCCAGATCCTCATTCTCAAGATCAAAGAACATTCGACGAGTTCAAACATATTAGAAGATTCCAACAAATTCCTAGCATTCAGATTAACCTTCTCAAGATCAAAGAACACTTATGGTGTAGGAGAATATACCATTTTCCAAAAAAAAAAGTTAGTTGTTATAGGTTGGGATTCTTTTTTACTTAGTTTATAACTTTTTTGTAAACAATATCATTTGGGTAACAAACATAGTTTATAAAAACACTTACCAACAAATAAAAGAAAGCAAAAATTGTGTTCAAGTTTAATGAATTGGTTTGTTTTCTCTGTTTATAATCAAATTGATTAAAATCTCATATTTTATAATCATAACATAAAAACACAATCTATATCTATCACATGCTTATTATATCTTTCAATATAAGCTTGTGCATGTGGTTATATGTCTAGCTTTGCTTTATGACCCCCCTCCCCAATTCCGATTCAAACCAAGGAGACAAAGGGATGATGGGCTTATAAATTAATTAGAATAAAAGTTTGTAATTAGAATGCTAGCTTTTTTTTATAAGCAAAGATGTATTAGAATGCTAGCTATATATGTGAATATGTGGTTTGATATCTGGTGTTTTATTATTGTGGTTGACATTTTACAGCATCAACCCCTACAAATTACGTGGTTGTATAATACTTTTAAAGATGAACATTTGTTATGACTAAGTTATGCGTAATTAACATAAAGGTGTAAAAAAATTGAAAGTTCTATGGTAGAGCTTGAAGCAGTTTATGCACATTTCATATCGTCAAAATATATACTAGTGTGTATTCCCTACACAAGTTTTCAAAGTTAGTTATGTTTTAAAAAAGAGAAAAAAGATGTATGCACTGACACTGTACAAGATTTATATACTGTCATTGTATCATCTATCATTGATGTTTAATTATTATTGATTTTTCAAAAAAAGTAATCCAAATGAAGGATGAATAATAACGTACATGTGTATAAATTTGTACATTGTCAGTATACAGATTTTACACTCTTTAAAAAAATATATTATTTTATTACAAAACCTTCTAGTTCAGGTTGAATTCAAAAAGTACAAACTAATAAAGTATATAAACCGAAAAGGGATATATATACACATTAAAAATTCGATTACTTCAAAATTAAATAAAAATGGGAAGTCTGATTTTTCGTAAAAAATAGACTAAATGCTCAAGTACTCCAATTAAATATACGGTGTGTTTGGCAAAACTGGTAGAAGGAAGAAAAGTCAGAGACCGAATGCTAATAAACTAACGTATTTGGTAAAAAGCTAACGTATTTGGTAAAAGCAGAGCTTACAATGATATTTAAATATTTTTCAAGGCAAGGATATTTAAATATTTTACAAGGCAAGGCTTATAACTCAAAGCTTTTATGAAATCCTCTCTGACCAAATGGACTACTTGCTTATTTTTCACCAATTAAGCGTAATTATAAATATTATACCACTGGCCCTTTTCAAGTGGAAAACATTGAACTAGTCCTTGTATTGACATCGTATAACAATTTTACCGGATATATAAGTAAATCGATTAAAACATATCAAAATTGAAAAATATCAGTCAAAATTTGTTAATTTATATGTATCAGTCATGGTTTCTATTAAATATTGGCTTAAAAGAAAAAGAGAATGATGTGGCAAAAGAAGTGACTATGAT
>NC_032014.1:25581627-25582062 GCF_001865875.1 Lupinus angustifolius
GGAAGAGGATGAGGATAAGGATAGGATTAGGACGATAATGAGGATCAGGATAGGATGTAGATTAGGACGAGGATGAGGATAGGATGAGGACAAGAATGAGGATGAGGATATGAGGAGGAGTACATGAGGATAAGGAAGAGGATGAGGATGAGGATAGGATGAAGATGGGAATGTGGATGAGGATAAGGATAGGATGTGGAGGTGGATGAGGTTGAGGAAGAGGATGAGGACGAGGTTAGGATGAGGATGAGGATGAGGATAGTAGGAGGATGAGAATGAGGATAGGATTTTGAGGAGGAGGAGGAGGATGACGATGAGGACGAGGAAAGGATGAGTACGAGAATGAGAATGAGGATAGGATGAGGATGAGGAAGGGGATGAGGATAGGATGAGGACGGGAATGAGGATGAGGATAGGATGAGGAGGAGGAGGAGG
>NC_032014.1:25582162-25583208 GCF_001865875.1 Lupinus angustifolius
GAGGATGAGGATAGGATGAGGACGAGAATGAGGATGAGGATAGGATGAGGAGGAGGATGAGGATGAGGAAGAGGATGAGGAGGAGGATGAGGATGAGGAAGAGGATAGGATAAGGATGAGGATAAGCAGGAGGATAGGATGACGACGAGAATGAGAATGGGATAGGATAAGGATAGGATGAGGAGGAGGATGAGTAGGAGATTGAGGAGGAGGATAAGATGAGGAAGAGGAACAGGATGAGGATATAGGATGAGGACAAGAATGAGGATGAGGATATGATTAGGACGATAATGAGGATGTGGATAGGATGTGGATTAGGACGAGGATGAGGATAGGATGAGGACGAGAATGAGGATGAGGATTGGATGAGGAGGAGGATAGAATGAGGACGTGAATGAGGAAGAGGAAGAGGATGAGGATGAGGATGAGGTTAGGATGAGGATGAGGATAGGATGAGGAGGAGGATGAGGATGAGGAAGAGGATGAGGATGAGGATGAGGAGGAGGATGACGATGAGGATGAGGAAGAGGATGAGGATAAGGAGGAGGATAGGATGAGGACGAGAATGAGGATGAGGATTGGATGAGGAGGAGGATAGAATGAGGACGTGAATGAGGAAGAGGAAGAGGATGAGGATGAGGATGAGGAGGAGGATGACGATGAGGATGAGGAAGAGGATGAGGATAAGGAGGAGGATAGGATGAGGACGAGAATGAGAATGAGGATAGGATGAGGATGAGGATGGGGATAGGATGAGGAGTAGAATGAGGATGAGGATGAGGATAGGATGAGGAGGAGGAGGGGATAGGTTAAGGAGGAGGATAGGATGAGGATAAGGATATGATGAGGAGGAGGATGAGGATGAGGAAGAGGATGAGGATAGGATGAGGACGAGCATGAGGATGAGGATAGGATGAGGAGGAGGATAGGATGAGTACGTTAATGAGGAAGAGGAACAGGATGAGGATGAGGATGAGGTTAGGATGAGGATGAGAATAGGATTAGGACGAGAATGAGGATGAGGATAGGATGTGGATTAGGTGAGG
>NC_032014.1:25583308-25584150 GCF_001865875.1 Lupinus angustifolius
GAGGATGAGGATTATGATGAGGATAGGATCGATATGAGGATGAGGATGAGGATGAGGCTGAGAATGAGGATAGGATGAGGATGAGGATAGGATGAGGATCAGGATGGGGATAGGATGAGGGGTAGCATGAGGATGAGGATGAGGATAGGATGAGGAGGAGGATGAGGATAGGATGAGGACGAGAATGAGGAGGAGCATAGGATGAGGATGAGGAAGAGGATGAGAATGTGGATGAGGATAGGATGAGGATGAGGACGAGAATAGGATGAGGAGTAGAATGAGGATGAGGATGAGGATGAGGACGAGGATGAGGACGAGGATGAGGACGAGGATGAGGACGAGGATGAGGACGAGGATGAGGACGAGGATGAGGACGAGGATGAGGACGAGGATGAGGACGAGGATGAGGACGAGGATGAGGACGAGGATGAGGACGAGGATGAGGACGAGGATGAGGACGAGGATGAGGACGAGGATGAGGACGAGGATGAGGACGAGGATGAGGACGAGGATGAGGACGAGGATGAGGACGAGGATGAGGATGAGGAAGAGGAAAAGATGAGGATGAGAATGAGAATGAGGATAGGATTATGATGAGGAGGAGGATAAGATGAGGACGTGAATGAGGATGAGGATGAGGATAGGATGAGGATGAGGATAGGATGAGGATGAGAATGTGGAAGAGGATGAGGATGAGGATAAGAATAGGATGAGCTAGAGGATGAGGATGAGGACGAGAATGAGGATGAGGATGACGATAGTATGAGGATGAGGAAGAGGATGAGGAGGAGTATAGGATGAGGACTAGAATGAGGATGAGGACGAGGATGAGGATAGGATAA
>NC_032014.1:25584250-25584583 GCF_001865875.1 Lupinus angustifolius
AGGATGAGGATGAGGATGAGGACGAGGATGAGGATAGGAGGAGGATGAGGTAGAGGAAGAGGATAATTGAGAGGATTGGATGACGATGACGATGAGGATTGGATAAGGATGAGGATGAGGAAGAGGATGAGGATAAGGAGGAGGATAGGATGAGGACGAGAATGACAATAGGAATAGCATGAGGATGAGAACAAGGATAGGATGAGGAGTAGAATGAGGATGAGGATGACGATAGGATGAAGCTGAGGATAGGATGAGGATGATGATGAGGAAGAGGATAGGAGGAGGACGAGAATGAGAATGAGTATAGGATGAGGATGAGGACGAGGATAG
>NC_032014.1:25584683-25585303 GCF_001865875.1 Lupinus angustifolius
GGATAGGATGAGGATTGGATGAGGACGAGATTGAGAATTAGGATAGGATGAGGATGAGAATGAGGACAGGATAAGTACGAGCATCAGGATGAGGATGAGGATATGATGAGGATGAGGATGAGGACGAGGATAGGATGAGGACGAGGAAGAAGATAGGTTGAGGAGGAGAATGAGGATGAGAATAGGATGAGGATGACGAGGAAGATGAGGATGAGGATGAGGATAGGAGGAGGAGGAGAATGAGGATAGGATGAGGAGGAGGAAGAGGATGAGGATGAGGACGAGGATAGGATGAGGACGAGGAAGAAGATAGGTTGAGGAGGAGAATGAGGATGAGAATAGGATGAGGATGACGAGGAAGATGAGGATGAGGATGAGGATAGGAGGAGGAGGAGAATGAGGATAGGATGAGGAGGAGGAAGAGGATGAGGATGAGGACGAGGATAGGATGAGGACGAGGAAGAAGATAGGTTGAGGAGGAGAATGAGGATGAGAATAGGATGAGGATGACGAGGAAGATGAGGATGAGGATGAGGATGAGGAAGACGATGAGGATGAGGAAGAAGATGTGGATGAGGAAGTGGATAGGATGAGGACGAGAATGAGATTAAGGATAGGAT
>NC_032014.1:25585403-25585816 GCF_001865875.1 Lupinus angustifolius
GAGGATGAGGATGAGGATGAGGTTGAGGATGAGGATAAGATGAGGATGAGGAGGAGCATAGGATGCAGATGAGGATAGGAAGAGGACGAGGATGAGGACGAAGATGAGGATAGGAGGTTAGGATGAGGACGAGGATGGGGATAGGAGGTTAGGATGAGGACGAGGATTAGGATGAGGATGAGGTTAGGATGAGGATGAGGATGAGGATGAGGATAGGAGGAGGGTATGAGGATAGGATGAAGAGGAGGACGAGGAAGAGGAGGCGGATGAGGATGAGGATGACTTTGAGGATGAGGATGAGGACGAGAATGAGAACGAGGATAGGTTGAGGATGAGGACGAGAATGAGGATGAGGATGAGGATAAGGGTGAGGAAGAGGACGAGGATGAGGATGAGCATAGGATAAGGACGAG
>NC_032014.1:25585916-25586417 GCF_001865875.1 Lupinus angustifolius
GAGGATTGGATGAGGACGAGAATGAGAATTAGGATAGGATGAGAATGAGGATGAGGGTAGGATGAGGACGAAAATGAGGATGAGGATGAGGATAGGAAGAAGATGAGGATATGATAAGGACGAGGATGAGGATAGGATGAGGACGAGAATGAGGATTAGGATAGGATGAGGAAGAGTAAAAGGATGAGGATGAGAATAGGATGAGGACGAGAATGAGGATGAGGATGAGGATGAGCATAGGATGAGGAAGTGGATTAGGATGAGGAAGAGGAGGAGGATGAGGAAGAGGATGAGGATGGGGATAGGATGAGCATAGGATGAGGGTGAAGATTAGGAAGAGGATGAGGATTGGGATGAGGATGTGAATAAGGATGAGGATGAGGATAGGAGGAGGATGAGGATGAGGATGCGAAAGAGGATGAGGATAGGAAGAGGATGAAGATAGGATGAGGAAAAGTATGAGGATGAGGATGAGGATGAGGATGAGGATAAGGATTAGGA
>NC_032014.1:25586517-25586839 GCF_001865875.1 Lupinus angustifolius
TAAGGATAGGATGAGGAGGAGGATGAGGATGAAGAAGAGGACGAGGATAGCATGAGGACGAGAATGAGGATGAGGATCGGATAAGGACGATAATTTGGATGAGGATAGGATGAGGATGAGGATGAGGTTAGGTTGAGGACGAGAATGAGGATGAGGATAGGATGAGGAGTAGCATGAGGATGAGGAACAGGATGAGGATGAGAATGTGGTTGAGGATAAGGATAGGATAAGGATAGGATGAGGATAGGATGAGGACGAGAATAAGGCTAAGGTTAGGATGAGGAGGAGGATGAGGACGAGAATGAGGATGAGGATAGGATGA
>NC_032014.1:25586939-25587402 GCF_001865875.1 Lupinus angustifolius
AGGACGAGGATGAGGATAGGATGAGGATGAAGATAGGATGACGATAAGAATGAGGATGAGGATGAGGAGGAGGATGACGATAGGATGAGGACGAGGATGAGGTTGAGGATGAGAATGTGGAAGAGGATGAGGATGAGGATGACCAAGGGCGGATGAGGATAGGAGGAGGATAACGATATGATGAGGATAAGAATGAGGACGAGGATGAGGAGGATGAGGAGGAGGACGATGAGGACGAAGATATCATGAGGATGAGGATGAAGAAGGTTGAGGACGAGAATGAGGAAGAGGATAGGATGAGGATGAGGATAGGATGAGGATGAGGATGAGGAAGAGGATGACGATGAGGAAGTGGATAGGATGAGGACGAGAATGAGAATGGGGATAGGATGAGGACGAGAATGAGGATAGATTGATGAGTAGAATGAGGATGAGGATGAGGATAGGATGAGGAGGAGGATGA
>NC_032014.1:25587502-25587807 GCF_001865875.1 Lupinus angustifolius
TAGGATGAGGATGAGAATGTGGAAGAGGATGAGGATGAGGATGAGGATAGGATGACCATGAGGATGAGGACGAGGATGAGGATAGGAGGAGGACGTGAATGAGGATGAGGATGAGGATTAGGATGAGGATGACCAAGGGGGGATGAGGATAGGAAGAGAATACGATATGATGAGGATAAGAATGAGGACGAGGATGAGGAGGGTGAGGAGGAGGACGATGAGGACGAAGATATGATGAGGAAGAGGATGAAGATAGGTTGAGGACGAGAATGATGATGAGGATAGGATGAGGATGAGGATGAGAA
>NC_032014.1:25587907-25589467 GCF_001865875.1 Lupinus angustifolius
TGAGGATGAGGATGAGGATGAGGATGAGAATGAGGATGAGGATGAGGATTAGGATGAGGATGAGGATGAGGTTAGGATGAGGATGAGGATGAGGATAAGAGGAGGATGAGAATGAGGATAGGATGAAGAGGAGCATGAGGAGGTGGAGGAGTATGAGGATGATGATGAGGATGAGGAAGAAGAAAGGATGAGGGCGAGACTGAGAATGACGATAGGATGAGGATGAAAATAGGATGAGGATGAAGATAGGATGAGGACGAGAATGTGGAAGAGGATAAGGATGAGGATAAGGATAGGAGGAGGAAGAGGATGAGGATGAGGACGAGGAAGAGGATGAGGATGAGGATAAGGATAGGAGGAGAACGAGGATGAGGATGAGGATGAAGATAGCACTAGGATGAGAATGAGGATGAGGATTGGATGTGGATACGATGAGCATGAGGATGAGGATATGATGAGGACGAGAATGAGGATGAGGATAGGATATGGATGAGGACGAGGATGAGGATAGGATGAGGAGGAGGCTGAGGATAAGGAAGAGGATTAGAATGAGGAAGAGGATGAGGATGAGAATGAGGAAGAGGATGAGGATGAGGACGAGGTTAGGATAAGGACAAGAATGAGCATGAGGAAGAGGATGAGGAAGAAGATGAGGATAGGATGAGGACGAGGATGAGGATAGGAAGAGGAGGACGATAAGCTGAGGATAAGAATGAGGACGACGATGAGGATAAGGATTAGGATAGGATAAGGATAAGGATGAGGATAGGATGAGGATGAGGATGAGGATGAGGATGAGGATAGGATGAGGATGAGAATGTGGAAGAGGATGAGGATGAGGATGAGAATGAGGATAGGTTGAGGACGACGATGAGGATGAGGAAGACGAAGAGGATGAGGATAGGATGAGGACGAGAATGAGGATGAGGATAGGATGAAGATGACGATGACCAAGAGGATGAAGACGAGGATGAGGATAGGAGGAGGATAGGAGAATGAGGATCAGGATGAGGATGAGAATGAGGGTAGGATCGGGATGAGGATGCAGCTGAGGAAGAGGATAGGATGAGGATGAGAATGAGATTAAGATGAGGATGAGGATGAGGATACGAGGAGGATGAGAATTAGGATAGGATGAAGAGGAGGATGAGGATGAGGACGAGGATGAGGACGAGGATGAGGACGAGGATGAGGACGAGGATGAGGACGAGGATGAGGACGAGGATGAGGACGAGGATGAGGACGAGGATGAGGACGAGGATGAGGACGAGGATGAGGACGAGGATGAGGACGAGGATGAGGACGAGGATGAGGACGAGGATGAGGACGAGGATGAGGACGAGGATGAGGACGAGGATGAGGACGAGGATGAGGACGAGGATGAGGACGAGGATGAGGACGAGGATGAGGACGAGGATGAGGACGAGGATGAGGATAGGAGGAGGATGAGGATGAGGATAAGAGGAGGAAGAGGATAAGGACGAGGATAAGGATAGGAGGAGGATGAAGATAGGATGAGGATAAGAGGATGAGGATGAGGATGAGGATGAGGATGAGGAT
>NC_032014.1:25589567-25590025 GCF_001865875.1 Lupinus angustifolius
AGGATGAGGATGAGGATAGGATGAGGATGAGAATGTGGAAGAGGATGAGGATGAGGATGAGCTAGGGGGGATGAGGATAGGAGGAGGATGAGGATAAGGACGAGGATGAGGATAGGAAGAGGATGACGATAAGATAAGGATAAGGATGAGGACGCGGATAGGATGACGACGAGAATGAGGACGAGGATAGGATGAGGACGAGAATGAGGATGAGGTTAGGATGAGGTTAGGATGAGGACGAGAAAGAGGAGGAGGATAGGATGAGGATGAGAGTAGGATGAGGATGAGGATGAGGATGAGGATAGGCTGAGGATGAGGACGAGGGTGAGGATAGGATGAGGATGAGGATATGATGAGGATGAGAATGTGGAAGGGGATGAGGATAAGGATGAGGATAGGATGAGGATGACCATGAGGATGAGGACGAGGATGAGGATAGGAGGAGGACGTGAATGAGA
>NC_032014.1:25590125-25596277 GCF_001865875.1 Lupinus angustifolius
AGGAGGATGAGAATGAGGATAGGATGAAGAGGAGCATGAGGAGGAGGAGTATGAGGATGAGGATGAGGAAGAGGAAAGGAGGAGGACGAGAATGTGGAAGAGGATGAGGATGAGGATAAGGATAGGATGAGGACGAGAATGAGGATGAGGATAGGATATGGATGAGGATAAGATGAGGAGGAGGCTGAGGATGAGGAAGAGGATGAGAATGAGGACGAGGATAGGATGAGGACGAGAATGAGGAAGAGGATGAGGAAGAGGATGAGGATTGGACGAGGATGAGAATGACGATGATTATAGGATGAGGGGGAGGATGAGGATAGGATGAGGACGAGGATGATGAAGGGATGAGGATGAGGATAGGATGAGGATGATGATGAGAATAGGATTAGGATGAGGATGAGGATGAGGTTGAGTAAGAGTAGGAGGATAAGGATGAGGATAGGATGAGGATGAGGAGGAGGATGAAGATGAGGATAGGAGGAGGAGGAGGATTAGGACGAGGATAAGACGAGGACGAGAATGAGGATGAGGATGAGTTTAGGATGAGGATGAGCATGAGGATGAGGATAGGATGAGGATGAGGACGAGTTTAGGATGAGGACGAGAATGAGGATGAGGATGAGGATGGAGGATGAGAATGAAGATAGGACTAGAACGAGAATGAGGATGAGGATGAGGAAGAGGATGAGGATGAGGACGAGGATGAGGATGAGGAAGAGGACGAGGATAGGATGAGGATGACCATGCGGATGAGGACGAGGATGAGGATGAGGAAGAGGACGAGGATAGGATGAGGATGACCATGCGGATGAGGACGAGGATGAGGATGAGGAAGAGGACGAGGATAGGATGAGGATGACCATGCGGATGAGGACGAGGATGAGGATGAGGAAGAGGACGAGGATAGGATGAGGATGACCATGCGGATGAGGACGAGGATGAGGATGAGGAAGAGGACGAGGATAGGATGAGGATGACCATGCGGATGAGGACGAGGATGAGGATGAGGAAGAGGACGAGGATAGGATGAGGATGACCATGCGGATGAGGACGAGGATGAGGATGAGGAAGAGGACGAGGATAGGATGAGGATGACCATGCGGATGAGGACGAGGATGAGGATGAGGAAGAGGACGAGGATAGGATGAGGATGACCATGCGGATGAGGACGAGGATGAGGATGAGGAAGAGGACGAGGATAGGATGAGGATGACCATGCGGATGAGGACGAGGATGAGGATGAGGAAGAGGACGAGGATAGGATGAGGATGACCATGCGGATGAGGACGAGGATGAGGATGAGGAAGAGGACGAGGATAGGATGAGGATGACCATGCGGATGAGGACGAGGATGAGGATGAGGAAGAGGACGAGGATAGGATGAGGATGACCATGCGGATGAGGACGAGGATGAGGATGAGGAAGAGGACGAGGATAGGATGAGGATGACCATGCGGATGAGGACGAGGATGAGGATGAGGAAGAGGACGAGGATAGGATGAGGATGACCATGCGGATGAGGACGAGGATGAGGATGAGGAAGAGGACGAGGATAGGATGAGGATGACCATGCGGATGAGGACGAGGATGAGGATGAGGAAGAGGACGAGGATAGGATGAGGATGACCATGCGGATGAGGACGAGGATGAGGATGAGGAAGAGGACGAGGATAGGATGAGGATGACCATGCGGATGAGGACGAGGATGAGGATGAGGAAGAGGACGAGGATAGGATGAGGATGACCATGCGGATGAGGACGAGGATGAGGATGAGGAAGAGGACGAGGATAGGATGAGGATGACCATGCGGATGAGGACGAGGATGAGGATGAGGAAGAGGACGAGGATAGGATGAGGATGACCATGCGGATGAGGACGAGGATGAGGATGAGGAAGAGGACGAGGATAGGATGAGGATGACCATGCGGATGAGGACGAGGATGAGGATGAGGAAGAGGACGAGGATAGGATGAGGATGACCATGCGGATGAGGACGAGGATGAGGATGAGGAAGAGGACGAGGATAGGATGAGGATGACCATGCGGATGAGGACGAGGATGAGGATGAGGAAGAGGACGAGGATAGGATGAGGATGACCATGCGGATGAGGACGAGGATGAGGATGAGGAAGAGGACGAGGATAGGATGAGGATGACCATGCGGATGAGGACGAGGATGAGGATGAGGAAGAGGACGAGGATAGGATGAGGATGACCATGCGGATGAGGACGAGGATGAGGATGAGGAAGAGGACGAGGATAGGATGAGGATGACCATGCGGATGAGGACGAGGATGAGGATGAGGAAGAGGACGAGGATAGGATGAGGATGACCATGCGGATGAGGACGAGGATGAGGATGAGGAAGAGGACGAGGATAGGATGAGGATGACCATGCGGATGAGGACGAGGATGAGGATGAGGAAGAGGACGAGGATAGGATGAGGATGACCATGCGGATGAGGACGAGGATGAGGATGAGGAAGAGGACGAGGATAGGATGAGGATGACCATGCGGATGAGGACGAGGATGAGGATGAGGAAGAGGACGAGGATAGGATGAGGATGACCATGCGGATGAGGACGAGGATGAGGATGAGGAAGAGGACGAGGATAGGATGAGGATGACCATGCGGATGAGGACGAGGATGAGGATGAGGAAGAGGACGAGGATAGGATGAGGATGACCATGCGGATGAGGACGAGGATGAGGATGAGGAAGAGGACGAGGATAGGATGAGGATGACCATGCGGATGAGGACGAGGATGAGGATGAGGAAGAGGACGAGGATAGGATGAGGATGACCATGCGGATGAGGACGAGGATGAGGATGAGGAAGAGGACGAGGATAGGATGAGGATGACCATGCGGATGAGGACGAGGATGAGGATGAGGAAGAGGACGAGGATAGGATGAGGATGACCATGCGGATGAGGACGAGGATGAGGATGAGGAAGAGGACGAGGATAGGATGAGGATGACCATGCGGATGAGGACGAGGATGAGGATGAGGAAGAGGACGAGGATAGGATGAGGATGACCATGCGGATGAGGACGAGGATGAGGATGAGGAAGAGGACGAGGATAGGATGAGGATGACCATGCGGATGAGGACGAGGATGAGGATGAGGAAGAGGACGAGGATAGGATGAGGATGACCATGCGGATGAGGACGAGGATGAGGATGAGGAAGAGGACGAGGATAGGATGAGGATGACCATGCGGATGAGGACGAGGATGAGGATGAGGAAGAGGACGAGGATAGGATGAGGATGACCATGCGGATGAGGACGAGGATGAGGATGAGGAAGAGGACGAGGATAGGATGAGGATGACCATGCGGATGAGGACGAGGATGAGGATGAGGAAGAGGACGAGGATAGGATGAGGATGACCATGCGGATGAGGACGAGGATGAGGATGAGGAAGAGGACGAGGATAGGATGAGGATGACCATGCGGATGAGGACGAGGATGAGGATGAGGAAGAGGACGAGGATAGGATGAGGATGACCATGCGGATGAGGACGAGGATGAGGATGAGGAAGAGGACGAGGATAGGATGAGGATGACCATGCGGATGAGGACGAGGATGAGGATGAGGAAGAGGACGAGGATAGGATGAGGATGACCATGCGGATGAGGACGAGGATGAGGATGAGGAAGAGGACGAGGATAGGATGAGGATGACCATGCGGATGAGGACGAGGATGAGGATGAGGAAGAGGACGAGGATAGGATGAGGATGACCATGCGGATGAGGACGAGGATGAGGATGAGGAAGAGGACGAGGATAGGATGAGGATGACCATGCGGATGAGGACGAGGATGAGGATGAGGAAGAGGACGAGGATAGGATGAGGATGACCATGCGGATGAGGACGAGGATGAGGATGAGGAAGAGGACGAGGATAGGATGAGGATGACCATGCGGATGAGGACGAGGATGAGGATGAGGAAGAGGACGAGGATAGGATGAGGATGACCATGCGGATGAGGACGAGGATGAGGATGAGGAAGAGGACGAGGATAGGATGAGGATGACCATGCGGATGAGGACGAGGATGAGGATGAGGAAGAGGACGAGGATAGGATGAGGATGACCATGCGGATGAGGACGAGGATGAGGATGAGGAAGAGGACGAGGATAGGATGAGGATGACCATGCGGATGAGGACGAGGATGAGGATGAGGAAGAGGACGAGGATAGGATGAGGATGACCATGCGGATGAGGACGAGGATGAGGATGAGGAAGAGGACGAGGATAGGATGAGGATGACCATGCGGATGAGGACGAGGATGAGGATGAGGAAGAGGACGAGGATAGGATGAGGATGACCATGCGGATGAGGACGAGGATGAGGATGAGGAAGAGGACGAGGATAGGATGAGGATGACCATGCGGATGAGGACGAGGATGAGGATGAGGAAGAGGACGAGGATAGGATGAGGATGACCATGCGGATGAGGACGAGGATGAGGATGAGGAAGAGGACGAGGATAGGATGAGGATGACCATGCGGATGAGGACGAGGATGAGGATGAGGAAGAGGACGAGGATAGGATGAGGATGACCATGCGGATGAGGACGAGGATGAGGATGAGGAAGAGGACGAGGATAGGATGAGGATGACCATGCGGATGAGGACGAGGATGAGGATGAGGAAGAGGACGAGGATAGGATGAGGATGACCATGCGGATGAGGACGAGGATGAGGATGAGGAAGAGGACGAGGATAGGATGAGGATGACCATGCGGATGAGGACGAGGATGAGGATGAGGAAGAGGACGAGGATAGGATGAGGATGACCATGCGGATGAGGACGAGGATGAGGATGAGGAAGAGGACGAGGATAGGATGAGGATGACCATGCGGATGAGGACGAGGATGAGGATGAGGAAGAGGACGAGGATAGGATGAGGATGACCATGCGGATGAGGACGAGGATGAGGATGAGGAAGAGGACGAGGATAGGATGAGGATGACCATGCGGATGAGGACGAGGATGAGGATGAGGAAGAGGACGAGGATAGGATGAGGATGACCATGCGGATGAGGACGAGGATGAGGATGAGGAAGAGGACGAGGATAGGATGAGGATGACCATGCGGATGAGGACGAGGATGAGGATGAGGAAGAGGACGAGGATAGGATGAGGATGACCATGCGGATGAGGACGAGGATGAGGATGATGATGAGGATAGGATGAGGACGAGGATGAGGGTGACGAAGAGGATGATGATGGGATGAGGACGAGCATGAGAATGAGGATAGGATGAGGAAAAGAATGAGAATGAGGATAGGATGAGGATTGGATGAGGACGGAAATGAGGATGAGGATGAGGATAAGATGAGGACGAGGATGAGGATGATGATGAGGATAGGATGAGGATGAGGATGAGGAAGAGGATGAGGATGAGGAAGAGGATGAGGATGAGGAAGAGGATGAGGATGAGGAAGAGGATGAGGATGAGGAAGAGGATGAGGATGAGGAAGAGGATGAGGATGAGGAAGAGGATGAGGATGAGGAAGAGGATGAGGATGAGGAAGAGGATGAGGATGAGGAAGAGGATGAGGATGAGGAAGAGGATGAGGATGAGGAAGAGGATGAGGATGAGGAAGAGGATGAGGATGAGGAAGAGGATGAGGATGAGGAAGAGGATGAGGATGAGGAAGAGGATGAGGATGAGGAAGAGGATGAGGATGAGGAAGAGGATGAGGATGAGGAAGAGGATGAGGATGAGGAAGAGGATGAGGATGAGGAAGAGGATGAGGATGAGGAAGAGGATGAGGATGAGGAAGAGGATGAGGATGAGGAAGAGGATGAGGATGAGGAAGAGGATGAG
Organism: Lupinus angustifolius; assembly: GCF_001865875.1. Taxonomy (NCBI): domain Eukaryota; kingdom Viridiplantae; phylum Streptophyta; class Magnoliopsida; order Fabales; family Fabaceae; genus Lupinus; species Lupinus angustifolius. Next base: position 25,595,979 of record NC_032014.1, read on the forward strand.
GATGAGGAAGAGGATGAGGATGAGGAAGAGGATGAGGATGAGGAAGAGGATGAGGATGAGGAAGAGGATGAGGATGAGGAAGAGGATGAGGATGAGGAAGAGGATGAGGATGAGGAAGAGGATGAGGATGAGGAAGAGGATGAGGATGAGGACGAGAATGTGGATGAGGATAGGATGAGGACGAGGATGAGGGTGACGAAGAGGATGAGGATGGGGTGAGGATGAGCATGAGAATGAGGATAGGAGGAGCACGAGAATGAGAATGAGGATAGGATGAGGATAAGGACGAGGATAGGATG
>NC_032014.1:25596377-25596592 GCF_001865875.1 Lupinus angustifolius
ATGAGGACGAGGATGAGGATGGGATGAGGACGAGAATGAGGATGAGGACGAGGAAGTGGATTAGGATGAGGATGAGGATGTGAGGATAGGATGAGAATGAGAATGAGGATAGGATGAGGGTGAGGATAGGATTAGGAGGATTATGAGGATGAGGATGAGGACGAGGATGACGTTAGGATGAGGACAAGAATGAGGATGAGGATAGGATGAGGATG
>NC_032014.1:25596692-25596947 GCF_001865875.1 Lupinus angustifolius
TCCTCATCCTATCCTCATCCTCATCCTCATTCTCCTCCTCATCCTTATCATCATCCTCATCCTCATCCTCATCCTCATTCTTATTCTCATTCTATCTTCATCCTCTTCCTATCCTCATCCTCGTCCTCCTCCTATCCGCTTCCTCATCCTCTTCCTATCTTCGTCCTCTTCCTCATCCTCGTCCTCATCGTCATCCTCCTCCTCATCCTCATCCTCATCCTATCCTCATCCTATCCTCATCCTCATCCTCATCCT
>NC_032014.1:25597047-25597492 GCF_001865875.1 Lupinus angustifolius
TCATCGTCATCCTCGTCCTCATCCTCCCTCCTATCCTCATCCTCGTCCTCATCGTCATCCTCGTCCTCATCTTCCTCCTCCTATTCCTCATCCTCATCCTCATCCTCTTCCTCATCCTCATCCTCCTCCTCATCCTCATCCTCATTTTCGTCCTCATCTTCATCCTCATTCTCATCCTCGTCTTCATCCTCACCTTATACTCATCCTCATCCTCATCCTCATCCTATCCTACTCCTCATCCTCGTCCTCATCCTCCACCTATCTTCATCCTCATCCTCCGCCTATCCTCATCCTCATCCTATACTCATCCTATCCTCATCCTCATCCTATCCTCATCCTCAAACTCATCCTCATCCTCATCCTCATGCTCATCCTCATCCACATCCTCATCCTCATCCTCATCCTCATCCTCATCCTCATCCTCATCCTCATCCTCATCCTCATC
>NC_032014.1:25597592-25597861 GCF_001865875.1 Lupinus angustifolius
ATCATCCTCATCCTAATCCACATCCTCATCCTATCCTCATTCTCAACCTCATCTTATCCTCATCCTCATTCTCATCGTCATCCTATAATTATCCTCGTCCTAATCCTATCCTCATGCTATCCTCATCTTCATTCTCGTCCTCATCCTATCAACATCCTCGTCCTAATCCACATCCTATCCTCATCCTCATTATCGTCCTAATCCTATCCTCATCCTCATCCTATCCTCATTCTCGTCCTCATCCTATCCACTTCCTCATCCTATCCTCT
>NC_032014.1:25597961-25613974 GCF_001865875.1 Lupinus angustifolius
GGGTTAAGTTACCCTAACTTGGTTGGGCTAGGGGGAAAAACCCATTTACCATAACCTTTCAAAATCTGATTTTTACACCCTTTTTTTTATAACAAAAAAAGCCTTGGTCAAAATGAGGTATTTACAATAATATAAATAATAATAGTGAAGGTAATATAAAATAATAAACATATATTTTATTAATAATAATGTAATTAATAAATGGTAATGATAGTTTTTATAAAAATATATTTTTAACAATAAATATTGAATGGTGATTTTTTAAATTATAAAATAATGTATTTATCATACATGATGACTGGTCTATTAAAATAAATTATAATAACGATGAAGGAAATGTTATAATTACATATCTATTCCTTGGATTTTCTTTTGAACGGACGTTATACATCACTTCTATTTGTTAAAATTTAAAAATAAAATAATAAATAAAAAAAATTGACATAATAAATAAAAAAAAAGGTAGTGCTTATAAAATATTTAACGATAATGATAACAATAACAAAATTCTTTAATGATAAAGAATAAATATCACAATAATGAATCTTTAATTAGTTAATTTCAACAAAGTAGAAAAAGTATAATTAAATGAGTGTTCACTATTTTTCTTCAATTCATCCTTCGAATGATCATGTAATATTGTTTATCCTCTTTAAAATGATTAAAATATACTTTATCAATCAAAATATTTTTACCTAAAATTACGTACTCTTGATTTCCTTATTGCACCTAAGGATACATAGAAGAACAATAAACTCTTGTCAAACACATTAATGAAAAAAAAAATTTTATTTTTTTAAAATAAATAATCAAACAACTTTGTGGTATAAAATAATCCATAAAATTAACAAGTGTATCGTCTTAGTACAGGCGGATAGGGTGCTAACACATGCTTCGATCTGTAATCAATTCGTGAGCTTAGAATTCTAGTTTAAAGAGAGTTTGGAGAATGGTGAGTTTTATATGTTTTTTCCAAAAGAATATGATGGTAACTCCAAATCATTTGGAAGATAATGAAATTTCCCTCGTCCCCCTAAGTAGTATTTACGACAAATTTGGGCACAATACCCTCTTGTCTGGGTCTTCATCAAATGAATGTGATTGATTACATAAGGGTGATTACGATTTTGAAATGCATATTTCCTTGTCTGATGCTCATCGGATAAGATGTGGGAGATTGTAGCATCCCTCGCGGTTATCCCTACATGCCAACACATGTATTTTCGGCATGTTTTCACCTCACTCACAGGCTCCACGGTAGGTCACTCATCCCAAAATTGCTACAGGTCAAGCACACTTAACCATGGAGTACTTAAGTGATGGGCTACCAAAAATAATATGCTTCTTGTTGGTATAGGTAGCACAAATCGATCCATATATGTCATCCTTAACTGTATCATCCAATACTTGCAAAGTCTTAGGATCTCACTCATTCTAGTGTGTAATCGATTCTTCATGTTCCCCTCCATCTAGAAGCTCTTGTCATAAGTCACTCCCTTCTCTCATATGTCACACACTTCTAGCTATCGTCAGCCTAAGTATCATAGTGATCGCATGAAAACACAAAACATGTCATTTGACAAAGGCGAAGGAAACCTACTATCTGAAGATCAACATATAAGGCAAATTCACTTAGGTGATGCACTTTGACTGAAATATCACAGTCTTGGTGTACTTTTTAAATTAATTACTAAACTAGTGTAGTTTTTAAAGAATCGGCAATATGGGTGGCAGTTTACAAAAAACTTGGCAATTTGTTAGGCGGGTTTCATATTTTTTTTCCTACTCCTAATATAACTCGTCATCACCATTTTAGATTTTCATATTTATATTTTTTCACACAAATCGTCATTGCCATTGCCGATTTAGATACATGTTCTAATAAAATATAATAAGTTGATTCTTTGCAGATTTTGGAGTAATTTTAGACTTCAGTTTTATTTTCCATGTGTAATGGACTAGATGTATATAATTATATAGAATAATAGGATATATGTAACTTAAGTGGCTAGTTATGGTTTCACTATGAACCATTTATAGAATGTTAAATAGGGCTTCATACCTGCTATTTCACTCCTTTATGTCACTTCATGTGTCAGGAGATATGATTGGCTAGAAAAAAATTTAATAATTGCAATTTTAACTTAAAAATATTTTTCAACCAATCAGGGGTAATGATACATAGAGTGGGACAACAAATGTGCTCTCTTGGTATAGTTTAACTATAATTTGTTTCATGGTGCTTTTAGCCTGTCATGATCCTTGCCAAGAATAAATAATACATTTTTTTGTTTCATTTGTTATGTCACCCTTAGTAATGGAGCAAATGGTAATTGGCTAATATTCTTTTTAAATTCTTGACCTTTTGGAGTGCAACTCTTCACCAATAATATTTAAGAACATAGAGTCAATTATTTTATCTACATTTAAAAACCATGAGCAGATATAAATATACAATCTTAAACTCATAAGGTACATGACCATGAGTAATATAATAACCTGCAAAAGTATGTACACAACACCCAGTACTTTATATACTTTATAGGCAAAGTGAAAATGTAACCCATGATTGAGTTGTAGATAATATATATAATAAATTAAAATAATTAAAATTTCAATAACTAGTGTTAATGTTTATGATTTTAGACTTGACCCACATGAGATAGAGGTGTTAAATATAAAATGTAAATTGACACATTAATCGGTAATGATAATGACAATCACAATGCCGAGATATATTGAAAATCGATAATTGTAATGCCGAGTTTGATTTGGAGTAGAAAAAAATATGAAACTCGGCAACCAGATTATCGAGTTTCTTGTAAAATGTCATCCTTATTGTCGACTCTCTAAAAATTGATAATTAATTTTGAAAGGTGTACCAAGACTGTAATATTTCAGTCAAGGTGCATCCCCTATGTGAATTTGCCCAACAAGCAAGAACTTCACCAAATTGACCATAAGGTAAAGGTCAAAACAGTTAAAGAACAGGTAACATGCTTAGGTACAATTATTCCACCAAACTGGGGCAACTATTCATAACCATAAGATTTAAGTGGATTGAATTGGTTATCACTGACCCAAAAAGCCAATGGGCCGACCAACACCAGAAGCTAGAACCCAAGAGGCCCAAGATTTGGTTGGCCCATCGAGGCCCAATGAGGTACAAGGTTTGATCTACAAAGTAACTTAAAAAGGAATGCACCCCTAGAGGGCATCTCAAAGCAGCCATTTTCTGAAACACAAGGCTATCAGATTGACTAATTGACAAGACAGAAGCATGATCTCAACCATGTCATCAGTATAATTTTTCTTCATAGTAAAATAAGCTCATCCCACTCAGTCTAAATAGAGGAGTTCATTTCAATAGGAAGTACATTCCATATATTCTATTCATCATCTTCTCTTCATTTTTTAGCTTTAACTTTTCTTTATACTTTCTCTATATTGCTCCCTATAAATACTGACTTGAGTGGCGTAGTCCCTTTTTATGTAGCCACCTCAAGCGCTCCAAGCCCGATCAACCACTGGTTCAAGCAATTTCAACCACTTGAAGGCTAGTTTCAGCCGTGTTCAGCCTAGTAAAAACAGTGGCACGTCATTCCTCTACCACCCACTCCAAATAATAAAAGTAGTGTTGAGACATAATAAAGCTCATATAACTCAAGAAAGTTTTATACGAGAAATGGTCCTAATATATGCACACCCGTGTACAGATTTGCATATCAGAGGTTATGAGATGGCAATTGCCAGGAGATACAACAATATGAACACCAATGTCATCCATGATGTGATAAACAAGCCCATCTCCCAACTTGATCACAACAAGAGCTTATATATTCTTCGTCCAGAACATGTCATGAAAACACCACTTTTTAGACCCTTCTATGCACACTAAACCAACAGCTAGTGTACCCAAAAACAAATTTTTCACCACTCATCACCAAGTTTCACTAAAAGGAGAACACCAAAGGATTCGGAAGAAATGGGGAATATCACTTCATTCATTAAACCATCAACCCTAAGGTTAAGACTTATGACTCCTAATCTAGTTATGTATGTATTTATGAACGTTGTTATTTTCTTGGAAATCTAAGGTTAAGACTTGATAGCAAATTTTCCTACTAATTTTAGTTTTTTATCTTTGAAATCCAACAAGTATTTTCTATTAAGGCTGTATGCATCTTCTTCTTTTTGTATAACCAATAGTACCCCTCACCCTATGAGTAAGGAACTAATCTCTTTCAATGTGAGTGATTTCACCTTCAAACAAGGGTCGCTCTCAGAAATTGAAATTTTCACCTTTTAGTTTATCTAGGATTTCAATGAGTTTTATACTACTAGACCAAAACTTTGTTGATAGACTTCATGCATCTACCATCCCCAGACCCCACTAAGTAGAAGTCTCACATACCCGACAATCCTTTTTTATCTATCCATTTTATTGTAATTTTTTCTTTAAAATCTGTTCATTTAACAACTGATTGCATTATAAAACAATTACAAGGATTAGCCTATGAAGCTAAGCAAAATAAGAGGGGACCCTATTCAAGATTTAGTTTGGGTAATATACCCTCCTTAAAGTGATTTATTAACTATCTTTTGCAAACGACCCAACGAAAAACAAATATAATTTGATCTCGAGTCGTGAAAGTAATTGTTAAAATGGTCGATCAGCAGAACCAATCAGAGAATACATGCAAACCTCACCCCTAACGTTTTGCATACCATTACAGGAATGAACATTTGCTAAAAAAACAAGTTAATTACCATTTATCCAATTCATTTATTAAGTATATGAACTCTCTTGTTTTGTACTTGGAAAAAAAAATTGTTTTAGGTATTATTGAAGAGGTGAAATATTGTTGACCAGTACAAGCTTAGTTTAGGGTAGTAGTACAGATAAACTGTTGGGACAGTTGATGCTGTTGGTCTCTATATAATAAACCTGAAACATGAGCTACAAATCATACACCCTAAAAAATCATACACAACTTGAATTTTGGTGGTTCAAATAGCAAAAAAGGGCCAACCAAATGGGATATGATGAAGGTACGCAATTAAATAAAACTCTCGACTTATACAGACACCTAGCTTCTTAAATGAAACCTTTCTGTGGTTCAAATATCAACGAAAATATAAGAACATTTTTTCTTTTAAAAACTGAAAACTGAGAGAAGAGCATAAATAAAATGACTTGCTCCAAATGGCTTGGATTGCAATACATAAGAGAATTTATTAAAGAAAAGAGACGCAATAACAGTGTATATAGACACCAACAGCAGGCTGCATGGGGGAGTAGGTTCATTGGGTGCCACACTTTTCAAAACCATCCAACATGATCATTGAAAGAACAGCCCAATGTACGAGTCTCTCAACGAGTGAGATATAGGGAAGGTAGATCCATAGATGTACGCAGCCTTACCCATAGTAAGCAAGAGATTGTCTGCACTCAACTAGTAAGATCTAGGGAAGGTAGACCTACGCAACCTTACCCATGGCAAGCGAAGACATTATTTGCAGGATTTGAACTCATGACCTCCAGGTTATAAGACAAGCAAAACCTTACCGTTACAACAATGGTCTCACCCTCAGAGACCAAGCATGTGCAAAAAAATATCAGGATGGAAACAGACTAAATAATTATTCTACATGTCAAGTACACCCTTACCATGTGGACTAAAAAAAGTCCTACTCAAAATCCTTCCAAAGATAAAACAGCAGGCTAATAGTTTAAAACAAACAACCTGGTTTTTCTTGTGAAATTCACTAGAATTGCCAGAAAAGGAATACTAGGTCTGAAGACATCTTTCTAAACTGCACTTCTGAGGATATCAAAATAAATACAAGTTCAGCATGTGTTCAGCTCAAACTTCCATCCTGCTGTCTGCTATAGCTAGATCTGAGAAACAACATGAAATGGCACATATGTGAGATTTCTTACTTCAAATATTTGTACTCCAATCATGTGAAATTAGAATTCTGAGAAAGACTTGTGTTAATACGTATCTATATAGAGATAAATAATAAAACCTTGACAATACATCAAAAATTTAATTCTAATTAAAATTTAGTCCTAAATGATGGCAACAAAAACCATAAATGCACTTGTCTCCATATATGACGTGTTGGATACGTCCCCACGCAAGTTTTTCTCCTAAGATCAGATGTTTCTACACATGGTAATGATGACAATTGTTGGAAAGAGTTGTATTCATAGGATAACAAACCAACAACCTGTTTTTAGTTTTAAAAAAATTAGTCCGTTAACCAATTGATACATGCAGTTGACAAATAACCATCATTACAAAGTGAAAGTCATGTGCAGGAATTCAGGTGTAGAAGAAACATTTTCCGTTTCGACAATTATATTAAGAACAACAATTTTTTTATAAAAATCTATAACATCTTTAAATTGTTTTTTTAAACTTAGTTTTGATAAATTCGTATTATTACGAATTTTTAAACATTAAGCATGTCAACAATTCAGTTTCATTTGCAGTAACATTGCAATGAAAGTTTATATTTGACAAGCAGTGTCAAAATAGGCCTAAACATTAAAGCATCTTCCCAATGTCCTAATTAATAAATGGCGAACACCATAGATTGACCATTGATCATTTAAAGCATGAGAAAAATGCATAAAAAATAAAGAACTATTTAGCATATAAGAAAGAAATTTGGAAAGATGGAAACTAGCCTTATCCTTTAGTCTAATCATTCAGGGTATGTCCTCCGAAACTCAGAAGACCATTAACAAAAGTAATCCCTGCATTTCACAGATCCACAAGAGCATTTCTTTTTCTTCTGTCCTGCTTTCAGAGAAAGAACTGTCCCATAATCATAAGTTAACTCCGTCATTGGAGGGATATGTCTAATTGCATAGAAGGCGACATGGAGATCGGATTCATTCTTATTTTCACGTACGACTGGACGCCAGAGCACATTCGGAGAGCAGCTGTGATTCATAAACCGGGCAACATTCCCTTCATTTTTTGCTGTTATATAAAGGGGGGATGGAATCTTCGGAGCTTCAGTATCGCTAGGAAAAATATCCAGTTGCTGATAAATGCGAGTAGAATCAAAAATGTAATCATCTTCATTTTCACCAACAAGCTCTTCTACTCTAGCATTATCTATGACTTCTCCAGCATACTCACATATGAAAGTTCCTGCACGAATAGGATCCCAAGATCTTAGACCCCAGCCCTTATCATTGGTTCTGAACACCTCCAAACGAATTTTCAAGCCACCTTGTGAAACTCGATTTCGGCAAGTAGGAGGGCACTGACAGGAAGGGCCACACTCGTATACCACAGATTTTAGGTCCGCAAGTATCCCCATTGCAGAGTATGGAAGATACCCTCCATTCTTTTGCATGCAAGGGCAGTTATGATTTCCAGGTTGGCATCCACCAATACAAGAACACCCACCAGAAGATTCCATAGGAGCTGTTGGCTTCAAGTTCTTCAGAGTCGGGGAGTAAGTGAAATATGCAGGGCCCTTTTCATTGTCAACATCATTCACGAGACAAACGGGTATTTTTTCTGCTGATGACGTAAGATCAGGCAATATAACCCCTGTTCTTGGAACTTTTTTCTCGGTCCATTGTTGAATGGATTTCCATATCATATACGCTGCAGGCTGCCCAGGACACCTGACTAACTTATACTTGAACACATTGAAACCATTTTTTGCTTTCTCCACCCAAGTGTTCTGGATCTTGTAAAGACCGTCATAGATATACACCTTCCCAGTTGGATGTGCTAAATCGGTCAAACCCCTCATCACTCTGACATCATTACCTCGGTGCATGCTCTTTTCCAATGCAAGATTGCCTCTTTCGAGTTTTTGATCACTTGCCCCCTTTTCTTTGTTAGCCCCACCTTGGCCAGTGTAAATCAGCACATCGCCATCCTCCACATTATCTTCATATCCTCCAGATGAGACAATACTGACAGCTAATGGCTCTTCCTCTTGACTAGTTTTGGTACCAATGTAATCAATTCCGGCCATAGAAGGAGCATGTAATCCCACTAAGCATAACTCAATTCTAAAATAGAAAATGTCCCCAACTTCAACACCAGACACAGCTCCAAAACTTTTCTTGCTATTTGCTCGAATCCCTTTAGTCAGCATAAGTGCACCTGCCTTTAAATCAGGCCGTTTTGCCCCAGCAATATCCTTTGCTGTCTCTTCTAATTGTCCGAGCTTTCTTTTTAGCACTTCATATACCAAAAGGGTATATGTAACTGAGTCTCTGGAACCATCAGGCTGACTTAGTGCATCGAAAACTAAGGGGTTAATTGATTTGAAAATATCATTAGCCACTGCTTCAGGATTAGCATTAGATGATGCACCACCAGCACCCTTAGGCCTTCTTCCCTGCCTCCCCGACTTGCGCTTACGGCTCCCATCCCCAGTTCCATCATCTGCATCAACTTCATTCATCTCAACATAACCATCTTCTTCCGTGAACTGTCCACCATTTTTGTTCTTCCCCCGCGATGAGCCAACATCTCCATTTGTGTCCCTGGTCGGTGTCCTAAACGAATTAATTGGAACCGCATTAGATATCGGGCCTGTAGGCACATGCCGACCACCTGGTGTTTGTGCATTTTGTTCAGACAGCCTCTGAGACTCCGGCGAGACGAAGAACGGGTAAAGGGGTGCAACACCAGCAGGGTAAGGACCAGAAGGAGAAACACAAACAAAAGGAGCACCACCATGTGGGTTTGACAATGACGACGGATTAGATGGTGAAGGGAACACAGGAACAAGGGTTCTAATTGGCTTAATATTCAAAACCCTAGACTTATCAAAGGACCCAGGCACAGGAACTGAATGTTGACCGAAACTGTGTTCCATTGACACAATTTTTCAAGCACTACAAACACTCTCTTCTACAGTTTTTCAAGACCAATATTTCTGGCTAGCAATTTTTGTGGCTAGTGTGAAAGATACAAACTTTAGAGTCAACACTGAAATAAACATGCATTCCCTGTTACATGCAAACAAATATATGAAGTCAGAAAAGAAAAATAACAAAGAAGTCTACACAAAATGTTCTTAAAAATCAGAAATTTAGAAGAAAAAAATGAAATTGGGGTGCAGAAAATGGACAACAAAATTTTCTTACAGCCACCCCACTGAGAAATTAGAGATGAAATTGAACAGAAAATGGAATAAGTAACATAAAAATAAAAACTTTATGTACTGAATCTAAGGACAAACTAAGATTCCTTTTCAGATAAGATCATAGGGTTCATAAGGGGTAAAGAAAAATTGAATTTCTTAAAATGTAGTAAACTTTAAGATATAAAAGTGAGAAATGAACCAAACCTGAAATGGGTTTTACTGATGCATGTGAAAATTTCAATTTTTTAAGCTTCTCAGTTTGAGTCCAACAAATTTCACCAAACCAAATTCTTCTTCTCTGTAATTACTTTTTGGAGAGAGGAGAGAGATTTTGTTTGTGTCTTTTAAGTAGTTTTAGAAATTATCACATGCTTGTCGGCACACGAAGTGGTTTTGTTTGCTGTTCATAATGATGACGCGGCGTAATGTGATTGGAGATATATCTAAATTTTAATAGTTGTTTTTATATAGATATATTTTCACATAAAGTTGTTTTTCAAATCAAACTTGTAAAAGATATATCTAAAATATTATATTGAGAGATAAATATTTTTTTATTTTTTGAGCTATCCAAAGTAATTTTTAAGATTAAATTTTATGTCAAAAAAACTTATTTTTCAAGGATTAAAACATAAAAATATCATAATTAACTATGAATAAAAATATATTAATCCAATTTAAACTGACAATTAATAAAAGATAAAACTAACCAAAAAAATTAAGAAAGCACCAAACTAGTTTCCTATCAAATATCACTTTTCATTCAATAATTATGATCCTCGTTTTAGGAAATTTGTTTGTTTAATAGTTTGTTAATCTAATTGTCAATATTTGTTGTAATTTATTAATTTTTTATTATTTTTATTGTTATAGTCACAAGACAACAAATATTATCATTATTTTTTTTAAAAGAAGGGAATAAACTAAAAGTTACATATACCAAGAAATATCAAAAAGTTAGAGTCAACCGGTAAATAATGAAACATAACTTGTAAAACATCGGAAAATGAGAATTTATATCTTCCAGCATAGTTTATTTTTAAAACTCCTTTTTAGTTTTTATGTGTTAATTTTTTCCCTGAATTTAAAAAAGTAGAGAAATAAATTTATTATATTTATGAAATATTATATGAAAAAATACATTAGAGTGTAATATTTATAGACTGACAATATAAAGATGTATAGACAGTCAGTGCATAATTTACCATTTATCTTAATTACTTTCTTATGAAAAGTAAATAAAAATATAGAATAAAATGGTAAATAATGTAATAACAGTGTAAAAATATCTTTTTCTCAATTCTTAATTAACATAATACAATTAATGATTCATCCAAAATGGCAGTCAATTTATACTCATAGAGTACACCCACTAAACTCAAATTTTAAATTGTTTTGAACTCGTACTAAAACATGTTTGAATACCACCATCTTATTCTTTTTCCAATCAGTTTTCTCAGTCTATACTGATTAAATTTAAGAATTTATCGACAATTTAATTCATCCAAGAAAATTAGATTTATTTAAATAAATATAATTCAACAGATAATTTTAATAATGGATGAATTTAAATCATGCATTACATCCAATTGGGAGTCATACACTAGTATGATAGCGACTTGGCGAGGGTGAAGGATTTAAGAAATCGAGTACATGAGGTTATGAGTTTGAATTTTACTCATAACAAATAAAAAATTAAAAAATAATTTATAAGGTGCTTTAATGGTTAAAGAGTGAATGAGATTAAGGATTTGAGTTTCACCTACAAAACATTCAGTTGGATGAATTAAACATTCACAAACATTGTTTTTCAGTTATAGTGTTTATTACTCTCACTTTAACTTTTACTAAATTAATAGTAATTATATTACATATGGATGTGCTTAATATTAAAATTTTGTTCATAATGCTAATAAGTATATAAAATCTGTTAAAAACTTAATACGTATACCTTAAACATCTGCTTGTAGAATATTAAAAAAATTACAAATTAAAAGAATAACTTTTTTTAAAAGTGTTTGTTAAAAGTAATTGAAAACACTTTTTAAAAAAATGAATATTAAATGTGCTTTTATAAAAAATGATCCTAAAAACATTTTAGGGGATTTTAAAAGAATAAGTTTTTTCAAAGTGTTTTTAGTTCTAATTAAAAGAATCAAATGGATTCATGAATGAATTGAAATTCATCCATTAAATTGATGAATAAATTGAATAATTTAAAATATAATTTATATGAATTAGTGGATGATTTTTTCATCCACCCATTAGAATCCAAATTCATTTAATATTCACCAATTGCAACCCATACTACTATTGACCATTTTATGAATAAATTATAAATATATTTAAACGTCAAACAATATTAAGGTTTATCTTATGGAATTAATTTCTATTTGGAATAATTTTATTTATAAAATTAAATTATGCAATCCAAAACCTTATTGGATGAGAAAATTATAATATTCAAAAATCATAAATTAAGATCATTTAAAAATTTTAAAATATGTTTAATTTTTAGATGTCCAATGAAATATTCAAAACTTATTCCAAATTTTAGTTTGTTATGATAAACTCAAATAACTCACATCTAAAGTTTAATGAAACCACCATAATATCTCAATGTTTTACACCTCTATAAACCTCTTATTATATAAATGCAAAGACTTTATATTTCACCATAAATTTTCTGTTAAGTTTTCTTGAACCACAAAAATTGTTGAAAAATACATGCTCTCCCATCACTCTCTTACGCTAAATTAATTTCTCTTTAAAATATATTAAAAAAATATTATTAGTTTCTTTTTATTAAATATGTTGAAATTGGCAGTGTAAGAATTAATTAAGGACTGCATAAGTTAAATAACTGATTTCCATACATGCAAATAAATAATTATTGCCCAAATAGAAAAATTAATAAATCACGCCATATAAAAAACCAAATATAGAACTTATTTTATTTATAGCATGCCTTTCACATTTTCTAATTGTGCAATAGAATTATAAAAACTAAATTAAATCATTGATTTCACATGAATATCATATCACAATATGCCATAATTGTTCATCGCCGATTTGTTTTTTTCTTAAACTTAAAAATCCATGCATTATGTGGACTAAAGCTAGTAATTTAAATAAATTTAATATATTTGACATCCCTATAAATATGATTGATAATGAACCTGATCAACTTGACGTTTGTTAAAAACTTAAATTATTATTGAACTCGATACATCTAAAAATTGATTTCGTTAAATAAATGAGTCAAACTTTTGAATCAATTACACTTTAACTAGTTAGACTCATGGGTTAAATTGATTATATATATATATATATATATAAATAATTAAGTAATATAATTTTCTAAATTTATACATAATACATATATAACCATATATTATATAATATACATATTTTAAGAATATTATAACGAAACTAGTATTATATATATATATATGAATATAATATTATACATATATATGTATATTAAAAGTAATATTTTCATAGGAATTGATCTAAAATACGAATTAGTCTAAAAGTTTTACTTCTCTTTATAAAACCTTAAACTTCCATTTATAAAATACATCATTCTGTTAAGTTTATATATATTTGAAGGTGAAATCTGATATTTTAATATACATTGTTGATTTATTTAAAAATATAATAAAAAACAATAATAGGGATACACTAATTTTCTTCTTCATCAAAGAGAGGAGGGAATTTGTTCATAGAATTCAAAATATAATATTACAAAATCTATTTTGTGCATTGTAGCCTCGTGGCAATTTATTTTTTAACCGTTAAGCTACATAGACTAACATTTATTTCTTAATAGTGGACGACTGATTTCTAACTTATAAGGTGTAGTTTTTTATGATTTGAAACATAAATTCATTTCATCAAACTTGTTTTTATCAATATTTAGTTTATAAATATTAGTTGATCAAAATTCAGACTTTTAAACGATATCCAAGAGACACTCTAAAATTGTGTTAACACTTAAATAAATAAAATATTGGCAACCAAAGAAAAACACAATTTGCCGTCGCTAAACTCAAAATCAATACATTTCTGGTCCACTGATAGCTAAGTAGAGCCCCGAAGAATTCATTATCAATGTCACGAGTTCAATTATGTGGATAAGAATATGGGTAAACACAAGCCTTAAATGATTACTCCTCTGTTCGGATGATACGGTAGATTTATGGAAAGATTATTTTATCATTATAAAAGTTTAAGGTTTTATTGAGATGAAATTAAAGTTATTCTTACCTAGTATAAACTTTATGGAGTTATATACACTTTTCCTCTCTTTCACTATATATATATATATATATATAAATGGGTAGATATTGATCTAGAGAATCTCTAAATTTATATATACTAATATATAATCATATATAGGGAGTTACTCAAGTGAGAATAATTCTCATATAAAAATTGTGAGAACAACAAATTTGGACCTTACAACCAATCATGGATGATTAAGATTAAAAATTATTTATTGGTCACATAATAGTTATATGCATATATCTTTTAATCTTAATCGTTCAATCAAAATCCAATGATATATATTAAGTATTCTTATTTCTCATTATATTATATGAGAACAGTACTCATGTGAGTAACTCCCCATACATATTTATATATATTAAAAATATTATAAACAAACTATTATTATATATCTATATATTAAAAGTGATATTTTCATCCGATTGATCTAAAAGTTTCATTTCTCTTTATACATGTAACAACAATTATTATTCTCATATTTGAACGACTCAGATTAAAAATAGTGACCAATAACTAATTTTTAATCATAACCATCTATAATTGATTGTAAGACTCATGTTTATTGTTCTCAGAGTTTTTATATGAGAACTTTCTCACTTGAGTCACTTCTTTATCTAACTCTCTCACACTTTACGCCTTTTGCAAATATGAATCGCAAACTTTAATTGCATCTCAATCAAATCTTAAACTTCTCTCATTCATAAAATAGGTCATTTTGTTAAGTCTATGCTAGATGATTTAACAATAAAATCTGATATTTTAATCTTTTTAATCTACATTGATTTATTTATTCAAAAATATAATAAAAAATAACAATAATGGGAAACACTATTTTTCTCCTTCATCTGAGAGAGGAGGGGATTTGTTCATGCATTTCAAAATATAATATTACAGAAGCTATCATGTGATTGTAGCCTCACGACAATATATTTTTCAACCGTTAAGCTACATCTAGAGACTAACATTTATTTCTTAACAGAGGATGACTAATTTCTAACTTGTAAGGTGCAATTTTTATGTTTAGAAATGTAAATTCTTTTCATCAAACCTGTTTTTATTAATATTTAGTTTATAAATATTAGTTGATCAAAATTCGGATTTTTAAATGATATCCAAGAGACACTATAAATTTGTGTTAACACTTAAAATAAAATAAAAAAATTTGTCAACCAAAGGAAAACACAACTTGTCATACCTAAACTTGAAATCAATACATTTCTCGTCTAGTGAGTAGAGTCTCGAGGAATTCATTGTCAATGTCACAAGTTCAATTATGTGGATAAGAATAGGGATAGTCACAAGCCTTAAAGGATTAGTCTTGCACCCTGATGATAAGGTAGATTTATGGAATGACCTATTTTATGATTTAGGGAAGTTTAAGATTTTATGGAAATGAAATTAAAGTTATTAGTACTTATTTGAAAAATGTGTAAAACTTAATGGGTTATATATACATGTATAGAATCTCTAAATTTATATACACTACATATATAATCATATATTTAATATACATATTTTAAAAATATTATAAACAAACTATTATTATATATTATATTAATATATGAATATAATATTATTATATATATATATATATATATATATATGAAAAGTAATATTTTCATACGAATTCATTAACCTATTCGAAAGTTCATGAACATTAATTGTTTCGGTGTTAACTTGAAAAAGAGTTAGCATTAGACTCGCTTGAAACTTGACTTACGTCAATTCTTACTGAATCAAGCTAAGTAGAGCCAAGCTCGACTCGACTTATTTACATCCCCATCCATCGGCGCGGTTAGTGTAACGCCCAAAAAAATACTCTTTATTTATTACGCGGAAAAGTGAGTAATTTTTTTTTTGAATTGGTGATATAAAATTGTTTCCTTTTAAAAAAACTTTTCTTTTCCGGGACATCACTTTAAGTAACATATAACGCGGAAATCAAACCGGTTACCTAACGGTAACTGAAATGATACAACATTTCCTGAATATACATCTTCATAGATATAAAAGATCATAAGTACTTAATATACATATCCAACAAGAAAGGGCGGAAATATTAATCATCGCCAAAAGACACTAAACAAAGACAAGAACAAACTCAAGCCATCAGTGTTTCAAAAGTTACAAAATAATAAGCAACTCCTAGTGGCTAACTCCAAAGCTAAGGTACTGCCTCTCCTCAATTCCTCAAACCCCCTCCTGGAACATCATAGACGGGTAGCTCGAAATCCGAGCAAAGCTGTCTATCTGACGAGCACACGTCCGAAAAGCAAGCAATAGAAAAGAAGAGAAATAGAGAGAGTAAGACATCTAATGAATATAATTCATTGACGACGTGGACTTACTCAGTATATTACACTCAGATATGAAAAACAGTTCATATATATATAACATATCATATTATAACTCATCAGTTGTTCTCGTAAACAATTATCCAATCCACATGAGTAATATAACCAAACTCATCAATTGTTCTCATAAACAATTATCTAATCAACCTATGTAATGTAAACAACACTTATTCCCAAACAATATCATAATTCACCATTTATCAATATATAATTCATCGACAAGATATCATG
>NC_032014.1:25614074-25614816 GCF_001865875.1 Lupinus angustifolius
CGGAAATAAATCAAGAGTACAGGTCCCATACCAAGCCACTTTGTACGCACCAAAAAGCATTTCATAAGCCAATTGATCAATAAGTTCCATAGGAACAGTCCATAACAGGACTGTGTCGTAACAAACGCTTTCTGGGCATCCCTCTAATCCAGATTGCAAAGAGGGGTTGTCAGAGATCGTCTAGTTTGGTCTGTGAGAACTGTCCGATCCAACAGGATATCCTCTCCCAGGAATATAAGGGACTCACCTCACATAGACTCTCCCTCAAGGCATTGTTGATGATTCACCGTCCAACAACGCCGTCCCTCTCAACATCATGGTGCTCTAAGTCATCCCGTCAATTTCCTCTCCACTACTCCATTATTAACCATATGCATATGAACACTAACCGCAGTTAGATGATTAAATCTTTTAATCATTATTTATTATGCTCGGCCCACCTTAAGTCATCTCCCTCAGGAATGCTTCTTGTGGGTCCCGATCTTACGTTAACACGTAATATAAAGGAAATACATCCCACCACTACGACCATCGTTGAATACCCTGGACGGTCCTAGACCAAGCCACTTACGGTTAGACGATCTCGCTCTATGGTATCACGTATCCTTTTCTGGGCATCGCCCTAAATTATACATCCTTCTCGGAATAATTTCTTTAAAATTAATTTCTGAGTTTGACTACTTAATTCCAACACTTTGAATACTTTACTTTTTAATTCAATTACGGTGTTATACCAAAGTAG
>NC_032014.1:25614916-25692733 GCF_001865875.1 Lupinus angustifolius
ATGCTCGAGTAGCCAAAAATGATCGTCCGATTTTACTTTACGGTTGGAACTTCGAATTTCGGCATTCCGAGTGAAAATATTTTAGAAAATAGTTATGGACCAACTCAGGGTCTATCTTGACTCGAAATGTGATTACGAAGCCAACGGCGCAATTAGAATTCAAATCCGAGTTACGGAACTCAAAAAACCACTTTTTGAGCCGTACCGGGTGAGATTCGGCTCCGACAGTGGTCCAAAACCGATTGTCTCCGAAAATTATGAAAATTTACCACCAAGTTGGAAATAGAATTACAAGACTAAAACTCAACTAGAGTTTCGTCCAATTCTTTACCTAAAATTCCCAGAAATTCATTTTCGAAAATATAATTAATAAAAACATTAATAAAATCTTATAATTCAAAATTGTAAAATTCGCGGTATTACAGTTAGTGTAATTCCACGTGGAGAGATGGGTGTAATATTAAAAATATGACGGGGGGTAAGTATCATTACTCTAAAACTAAGGGGTGAGTTTAATTTACTCGAATTAATTCCATGCGTGAATGTTATAATCTGTTTATTTTAAGTGCGAGTATAATCAGACAAGTACGATAAAATGTTTAAACTGTTGAATCATTGTCTATGCAATCATTTAGACAATGATAAAAGTCCATTTTTAGATTTGTCTGAAAATTGACTCGTTTGTGTTCAAGATTCATCAGATCACCGAACTATAACACTCTCACTCATACATACTTATGACAAATAAGTAAATTCTACATTCAAGAAATGAATCATATAAGAACGAACACCTAATCCAATTGAATCAAGGGGAGTAAACGTATTATTAACATCTCTAAAGACTTATTTAAAATGGAAAAGTATAAATGAATTATGTAGTGGGCAAAGCTCATCTAGATTATCTACATTTTCAAAAAGCAAAAAAAAAAACATTTTATTGTTGCAAAAGGAAAGTTCCTATTGCAAGTACAATAGAAGCACACTAGACACCACTTTTAAAACCGCTGCACATAAGACACATTCTCTCTTCAATCACAATTCTTCAATAGCCATGAATCATTAAGTTATTAAGATAGAACGACTATAAAACATTAATGAAACCGTAGAAGAGAAAATCATGTTGAAGAGAAGACATACCTCAGTGAATATTAATTTCAATAATAAGTTCCAAAAAAGCTTCAATGACCGTAATAGTTACTTTATTAATTGTCACATATATAAACACCTTTAGAATCAAAGAAAAAAATTCCCAACACTAGAAAACAAGAAAGAATAATGTGATATGCATTCAAAACTATTTCGAACATTTTGTTCATCACTCGTATTAATAGCATCCAACTAAATTTAAGATTTGAATTCAATTATTTGTTATTAAATTCACAATCATTATTTTTTATATTTATTCACTCTTTGAGTGTGAATGAAATAATTACAAGTTATAAATTCTAATACAAACTATTGTTTAGCGTTGAGCTCAGAGAAGCTCGACATGAAAGCAACAATTGAGTTGTTCAGCCTAGAAAGGTTAGTTGTGAAAACAATACTTAATTTGTTGAGGCTAGATATGCTAGGTGTCAAAACAATTCTGATTACTATAATCAGTGTTAGATTATAGTGGAATCTTGGTGATCCCAACAAAATGGGCATAGCCTATGATATTGGATGAACAAGTATAAAATTTGAGTCAAACTTTCTATCATTTAACTCAATTTATTGAAGCTTTTATACTTACATTTTAACCTGTGGAGTTTTGCATTGTGACACCAAGTATTTTGATCAAATATCTTATCATTCAAGTTTTTATTAAGACAAGTTAGTCATCTGAGAAATTTTCTATAGAAAATCAGACGAGTTAATTGTCTGAAATTTTAAACTAGTGTCTAAATCATTTTAAATCGTCCAAATATTTAACTTTGGTCGAAAGTTAGTAAACACAATTCAACCCCCTTCTTGTGTCACTTTTGATTATTTCAATTGGCATTAGAGCTTTGCCTCTAGGTTGAACACCTAATAGTGTAAAGGAAAAGATCCATGGACATCGCAAGAGTAACTAGTACATGTTAATCACCACCTAATTGTGAACACAAGCGTGCAATAGCATGATTTGAATAAAGACAAAGCTTAAAGATTGATAAAGACAAAGTATGGACAAATAAATTATAACAACATGAAGACTCAAGTTCAAGTTTCAAGTGGATCAACAAAGTTAAAGAGTATTTTATTTTTTATTTTTTTAGGTCCTAAGATGCTTTAAATGAGTAGAGTCTAAGTTGGACGAACCTAATGATAAATCTCACATATTAGAGTGATAAACATAATGCATAGATTTTCATTCATACATGATTTAGGTGTATTAGCATACATACATGATTTTGATGCATTAAACTAAGTTAAACTTATATCGTTTTCAAAATCATGCATCCTACATTAATCAATCATGTTAGAGATTCATGGAAAATAAACCTTCTTCTCACCATTTATTATGCCTTTGAGCTTTCTTTTTGGTAGTGAAGGAAATTTCATAATACAGAAAAAGAGAAATGATCCAACTAAATGTGGATATTGAAATAGAGAAATAAAAACCATAACACAAAGAATTAATAGAGCAAATGCTTTAAAATCTCTATAAATAACTATTATGACAACTCTTCAAAATAGGTAAGGATAAAAACCTAAGAAAAACTTATGTAACAATCTAAATAAAACATAAAACAATGTCATATATTAAAACGTATAAAAGAAAACAATAGGAGGGCTCTAACTATGTCATATATAACCATATTAGAAAAATAAAATACAAAATATAAAATTAATAGAGTCTTTTGTCCCATATAAAACCTTATAAGTTATGTAACATATCTGTAGTAATAATCACTGAGAATTCACACGAACAGAGAGGTGACTACTTGTTTTTTTATCTTTGAAGGAAACATAAATGGAGAAAAGGCATGAGTGACAAATAAGGTTTTAATTGAGGAGATCTAATATAAAATTTTAAACATTAAAGAGAAAAAATAGTAAGCGAGTTGTTGAAAGCTACTTTCACTTTCTAAACACTACTTAAAATAGCTTTATGAAAAATAGCTTTCAAACTCTACAAACTTATTTTTTAAAAGCTACAAACTACCTTCAATTTTTGTTTACCGAATGGCTCTAATAACTTTTTTACTGAGTAAAAAAACTACAAGTTTGCTTTGCCCAACAATGCCTTAAACACATACAATGTTGAGGAAAAAGTCATGAGGAATATCAATGCTACATGAACTAGTACTAGTAGTAGCTAATGAATACACTGACTGATAGATAGAATATGATGAGTTGTTTATCTAAGCCAGACCATCCAATGTAAAAGGGATGTTTATACTAGCATTATTAGTGTGGTATTGCTATTAATTACAGTAATTACTATTAATTACAGTCACAATTATAATGGAAAGTGCTTATTTTACTTGACGCTGCATCGGAGTCAAACATTTAGACTTCATCACCTCAAAAGCGTGTACTAAATGTCTTATAAAGGAGAGAAATGAGGATAGCTCTTGAAAAGTATCTACTCTTAGATAGATCTTTACAATCTTATGATTGTCTTATTTCTTGTCTTGAGGAGTGAGTGATTGATGTTTCAGGTGTCATATGACATGAATGGTTTTCTGTTGTCACACGTGTTTCCATTTCTATTCCTTTAGATTGGCAAATGATTGAACTTTCATTTCACTCCATTCTTTATTGCTTTCAGCATTGTGAAGAAATTGGAACCTATAAACACTCTTGGATCATCCATTTGGTGGGGAATTGGTTTTTATTGGATTATTGTGGGTGGCCAAGATCTTAATTTGGCTGTGTTCCTTTTATTTCTGTTTTTTTTGAATGTGGAGTGATCATTTTGCAGCGTTAGTCACAAACAATCAAATAAAGATATAAAATAAATACAAGAGAAGAAACAAAAGAATTTTTTAACAGAGTTCGACCAATTGTGCCTATGTACCCGGAAGCGTTGTGCGGCTACCAGGGTATCATTAGGGAATAAATATCTTATATTCTTAATTTGGCTGTGTTCCTTTTATTTCTGTTTTTTGAATGTGAAGTGACTGTAAATGATAAGAAAACATAATTGAAGTAGTCTAGATTTGCACAAGGTATAACTTCATCTCTTTTAACAACAACAATTTGAATATAAATTTTTTTCTTGCCAATCATAATAAGTTCTAGAACCTTTTTGTATTGCCTCCTATGTAAAATAAGTTGAGAGTATATTATACTTGAAAAGTTAAAATAAGTCCTTGTCAAAATGCTCAGCTCAAGCAGAATTTGTAGTAATGTGCTTTGTTTCTATTAGACTTAGAAATCAATCTTTTTGTCAATTAATATGCTTGTAAATGACCCCCCACCCAATGGGATATCTTTTTTTTTTTTACTATTCTAAGGATGAATATCTTTTGTCCTAAAAAGTGTATCACCATTTCATATATCATTGCGCTTATGATTTGTCAAAAAAATATTTAATTATTAAATTTTCAACTTAAATATATTTTTCAACCAATCATGACTATGGGTGACACACCTTTGTGGGAGAGTTATCTTTCTAATAATTCTATACTTCATCAGTTCATCTTCTAACATAGAAATCTCTGATCTAACACAATCCATTGGTGTTATGTTTTCTAAGATAATTTATTAGTTGTATGAAAAACTCATTGAAGTATTTCTCACATTCTTTGCAGGTTAACAACCATCTTTCTAGCCTTAGATGTACTTCTTATTATTTTCTTCATCGGGATGGTATTTATAATTTCCTTCACTCTCATCTGCTTCATCCCAGTAATAGCATTAGCTTATGCTATGAGAATCAGAGAAGGTGCAGCAGAAGAGGATATCATGTCACTTCCTGAGTATAGTTTTAGTCAATCATATTCATTGGTGATGGTTGATGATAAGAAGCAACCAAGAATAGATTCATGCAATGGAAGCCATATTAGTGAACTTTCTGTTCATCCAGATGATTCTGTGAGTATTGTGGCTTCTCATATATCTCCCATTCAGTAGTTCTTTAGTGTTAACACCATTTTGATGGTTGTACACTTGTGCTTGACTATATGTCTTTCCATGTCAAATTTCATCCCCTTTAACTGCCTTGTTTACTTTGTTGTGTTATTCTAATATTTGGTTTGATACTTTCACATCTACTTATTTTCTGTGTTTGGGAGCTATGAAATACGAATACGGATATGTGTAGGATACAATAAGTATCCGATACGTCGACACACATTTTTTCTAAAATATAGGATACGATACGTTCAAAGATATATGTATAAAATAATAAAAACACATAAAATATGATAAAATTATAAATATAAATCAAAATATCCAAAAATATCCAAAGTAAAAAATATAATCAAAATTGAAAATCATTGTCCTGCAAAATTTGAAGTACCAAAACTAGAAAATATAGTAGAATAATTCATAAAATTGCTTATTGTCTAGCCCTAGAAACAAAAATAGTATCAATTTCATCTCCTCCTTGATGACAATGTTGTAGATTGGAGAGTCTGTATGGTGGACCGACTACCGGAGGGTCAATGCAGTGTAACAGTATGCTGGTATGAGTCTTTGTGGCCTTTAAATAAGTTGGTGTTTATTGAAAACGAATCTATCTTATCATATTTTATTGAAAACGAAGAGAAAGAAGATTTCTGGAGGATTTTGGAACCTCTAAAACCCTCTTCATGCTCATTTCACATTTTCCTCATGTTTTTGTATATCAAAGTACTTAAATACCTTTAGTAAAAAAATTATAATTATATTTTTGTATATTTCTAATTAGATTTTTAAACCAAGAATAAAAAATATTTTTGCATTATCCTTATTTTAACATTCTTCTATCTAAGTTTTACACTCTCAAACAAGAGAGATTTGCCCTCCTTTTCCCTCGGCTTCCTCCCCCATCCTTACCTCTTGATCCATATTCTTTCATTTCCCTCATAACTCTCAAACATAGACGACAAGAAACACAGATTTTGCTTCAAGTTTCAGAGCTCTACAAGCTTTCATGAGGGTTTGTGTCAATATCAGTGCCCACGCCTACTCTTGTTTGAAGTGTATAGGCTTTTAAGCCCTTTGGTTGGGTGGTTCTTTTACACATTGTTATCTAGACTAACTGTTTTATGTTTCTGTGCACAGGTATCCCCTTTCTGTATTTTAATCATATTTATTTTACACTAGGTACAGACTTTGGTCAACTTTCAATGACTGATATAGCAAACCTACCTGTTTACACATTTAAAATTAAGGATTTTTTGGCTTCAGCAGCAATGAGAGTGAGAGAAAGGAAAGGAGATGGATCAAAGGGTTAGGAAGATGAACGAAAAGAAGGGAAAATGAATGAAATCATCCCCTTTGTATGGAAACATAAAATTTAGAAGAGGAAGGAAACTATGATAATGTAAGAATATTTTTTTAATTTTTCTTTAAAAATGTAATTAACAATGAGAAATGGACAATAATATATAATTACATAATATTACTAAAAATATTTAGCTATTTTGATATTTTATTTCCAAAAAACATAAGTTTGAGAACTTTAAAAATAGACACATTGAGGGTTTTGAAGGATTTGAGAAACCCTTCAAAACCTTCCACTTTCCTTCATTCAACTCCCAAACAAGGGGAAAACTTTCCAAAACCATCCCTTCCCCTTCTCTCTAAAACTCCACTCCCAAACAAAGCCTTTGAAATTGATTCTGACCTGTTATGACCTACATCTGGTGTTGGAAGACTGTACGTTTATGGCAATATGGGGTGCTGAGTAGTGCCAATTTAGAGAAAAATTGGTAAGGCAACTCTGGACAGAGGTTTGGCAGTGAAATGAATTTAGTAAATCCACCCCATTTAACCAGTCCACATGGATGGATTGGATTCGACTTTATGTATGGATAAACGAAGCGTTGATCTAGTGGTGTAAGACTATAATAAATCTCCATGTGTAGTGTAAGGTTAAAAATCAAATGTTCGATTGTTAGGAGTGATACTGGTTGGAAGGGAAGTTACGCACCTCCAAAAACATTATTATACAAAGAAAACTAGATAAATAATAAACTGATGGATCAGTTTGCTTCCATAATGCAGATTTTCTTACAGCATTAAATGGATGTTGTCCTTTATTTTTGTTCCTAAATGTATGATTTTGTTTCATTAATTTAATATTTATCAGAAACAGTCAAAAAACTTAATAACTCACTTTTATTATCACTTATTTAATTCAGTCAATCAATGAAAAAAGTGGAACATGAATGTGGCACACTAATTACGACAGATGTTAATTCCTACACTTATAGGGGCAAGATTGCATTATCAGATTTATTTTAAGCTCTTTTTTAGGTGAAAATGAACGCTGTCAACTTGAATATTGATTGCTATGATTCTTAGTTACTTGTCATACAGTTGAAATGCATTATGAAAATATTGAAGGAGGATTAAACTCCTTCTCATTAACCAATGGGATTTGGTTCGAATGACACATATTTGATTTCCCTAAAGCAAAATTTCAGGTTCGAGTTTTGTGGATGGATAAAATATCTGCTTAGAGAGTTAGCCCCACACATACCTGTGAATGTTACCAGCTCAAAAAAGCTGTATCTGCGTAACTTTATCTCCTTCCCTGTACCCACTACTTTCATAGTGAATGCATCAGCCAGTGGCTTCAAACAAAAGCAACCTGCCCACTCGGCAAATTCAATATTCTTAGCCGAGATACATTGGTTTGATTCAACTTTGAGATCAGAATTTAACACGGCACTGAGGTGCAGTATTAACCCAAAATACACGCCGGAACCTTTAGTTGGGTTCTAATCCTCGGAATTCAGTCAGTTTCTAATAAGTCGTTGGTTTAATGTTGTAAAGGTTCATTGGATTCTTAGATAGATCAAAAGCTTAAATGTTCGATTTTTATGAGCGACACTTATTAGGAAGGGTAGCCACATATGGATAAGGAATTAGTTCCTTATCCATATGATGAAAGGATAATCTTGGTTATATAAAAAAACTCTTTCATACTTTTACAGATTGTTCTTAAGTTTATGTTGGGTATGTATATATTATTTTAGTCCTATAAAATGTATCATAGAAACAGATTCTGTACAACAATGCTTTTTATTTTGAGTACTTTCTGGCACCAGCAAATAAGCTCAAAAGACTAACAGGGTTATCTCAGCATGTTTCGAAGGTGACTGATAAACACTGGTATCTAAAATGAAGAAGATAGAAATGTAAAGGAAATGCCCCTAACCAGAATCAATTTAATTCTGTTAGGGTTCTAATCAAGAACTTTATTGAAGATAGAATGAAGAATAAAAGAAAACAGAATACAAAGGATCCCACGATCCTCCCTGGGTTACTGATTCCACAATCAGTGACTTTTTCCCTCCTAAAAACTAACTAACTTCCCCTTAACAACTTCCTATTTATAGACAGCTAACTACCTAACTACCCAAGGGTATAATAGGTAAGTTTGGTTTCTTTGTAACATTGATTCTCTAAGATTCAATAACAAGAGGAATATACATATACACAACTTGTGTAGTGCAGCAATTCCAACACAAGTATGTCAGGCATTTCATCAATAAAGATGATGGTGGCATGGATTTCAAATTACAGCAAAAGTAGGGATAAAGAAGCGTTAGCTACAGTATTTAGGAAACAAAGGATATGACTGATTACCATGCTAACATTCACTCATTCACCCTAAGTATTGCATACCGAACTTACCGTATCACATACTCATTTCGTCATAAGGAAAGTCTTGTAAATAATAACGAAAAAGTGACAAACCGCCCAAGTAAAATGCCATAAATTGTGTACATTGGCTAACAAATTTCCCAGTGAAATGACATAATTTTTTCTTTACTTCATTGGAATACATGTAGAACATATTCCAATGTGATAAATTAAATATCACAAACACACCAATCATTTCATCTATAAAGATGATGGTGTCATGGATTCCAAATCAAAGCAAAAGTATGGATAAAGATTTAGGTATTGCATTTTAGGAAACATAAGATATGATTGATTATTAATGCTAGCATCAGCCAAAGAAATCTTTTCATTCCCCAACATTTTTCCCAGTGAAATGATATAATTTTATCTTCATTCATGGTTGATTTCATTTTGGAATACATAACTTGCTGAACATATTCCAAAGCAATATAAGCACACCCCAAAATGTGATAAATTGAACATCGCAAATACACCAATCATTTCAGATATGGATTCCAAATTAAACCCCTATTTCAACAGTTAGAAGCAATTGGGGACTGGTACATAGCTAACATTAAACATTCTTGATTCTAAATTAATAAAATTGTCAAAAATACATAAGATATTATGGATGAATAAATAATAAATTGTCAGATTGATGGTTAAACCTGCAACAAGCATGTTGTGATTGTAGCTTTTATACTTCAAACATTCTTCAACTTCTTCATCTTAGAAGGTGGCCATCTACCCTTCTTCCTCAACTTGCGCTTCCTGACAAGCCTTTTCCGCCTCAACCTTATCTTCTTGGCCAGCTTCATCCTCAGCCTCTGCTCCTCCCTCTCTTTCAGCTTCGATTCCAACGGAAGCTTATCAACCGAGACAGCCTCTTTGGTACTCTCCGAAGCAGGAACAGCAGACACAGACCCACCACCTACATCTGATGAAGTTGCTCCATCAACCCCATCCCCAACAGCTCCAACAATCCCTGCATTGTTCCTTTTGACGATAAACGGTGCCGAGAATATTTGAACTTTCCTCAAACACTTTGCGGGCAGACCAACAATGTGGTTAAGATGGACTCTTGAAACTGAGACACCCAACAACAAAACACAACAAATTAAGTCACTTCACCAATTATTTAGCAATATTCAAATACCCACTATTCATTAAAGTGGGTATTTTTCTTAATGTAATTGAAATCAATGTTAGGATTGAAGTGATAGCTGTTGTTGAAAATGTTAAGTAATTTTTTTTTGACACTACCAAGGTATCCTCAACCTTTTAGGTAAGGAACAAAGGTCTATCTCTTCTAATAAATATCGTTTACAGGAATTGAACTCTTACATTTTAGTCATCTTAGGAATCTAGTGAGGTCTTACACCACTATATCAACACATTGTCACTGAAATGTTAAGTAAATGAAAACCCACTAACCTGGGGTGGTGGCAATGGCGAGAATAGAGGAAGAAGAGGGTGGAAGGGGTGAATGGAGTGAGAGTGAATTGAAGCAGATAAGAGCCATGTTGTTGTATTGTAGAGTTCTTGACTAAGAGTTGAGTTATTGTGGCTTATGTTATCAGATAAGCCACTACCATGCGGTTCTCCACTCACCTTGCGTTGCTCTTCCTATTTTGGCTAACACATCAACCCAAAGAGTTCACGCTGTTTAATTGTAATATATATGCGTTGTCAATATAAAAATTTATGCATAATTAATATGTCACTTATTATTAATTTGTATTACTTTTTGAAGAATCAATGATAATTCAAAATAAAAGTTGTATGATGAATTGATAGTATATAAAACTCTTACATTATATCTGTATACATTTTTTATCCTTCTATATTGCCTTAATAAATTTAGATTTATTCATAAATATTTATACTCAAATATTATCTACATTTATTTATATTACTTATATTTAAAAATATAAATAATTAATAATATTTTCACTAATAAAATCTTACCTTATCTAGGTAACCTTTTCTCATAAAATTTCCTCCCTAGGTTTCTCTTGTTGTAGCTTTATAATAATATTTCATGAAAAGTGCATAAAGTCTTCTAAATTTTATACCTTTTGTAAGTAGGTTTATTGATTATTTTTCTTATTAGTTTATAAATTTGGTCCATGTATAAATAGTAAAATTACTCATAAATAACAAAAACATTATTGTAAGGAGACTCACAACAGCAAGAATATAATAACCCATGTTAGGAAACATTCATATCATGAGGAAACCACAATCAATAAAAGAACAATCTGCTTACTAAACACAACCAAAAGAATAAGCAATGCTCCTTTCATAACATGAATTACCTTTCACTATGAGAGAATAATGAATGTAATATGAAGATTAACTGGTCTATTTATTTTATTTTTTGAAGTGAAACTATTAGTAACTTTTTTGGCCCCTATTATTCTAGGGGGCTTAAAGTCAGTGCATTGGTGGTTTTATGTTGGGATGGTTAATGCAAGAATGCATACAATAACATAAGTAAAAGTGAAGGAATAAAGACTTGAATTACTTAAGTTATGAAAATCCTAAGAATAAATCTATATGAATCTAAATCATTTCTAATAGTTATTTAATATTACACCACGACTCATATCACTATATGAATCTAAATCATTTCTAATAGTAATTTAATATTACACCACAACTCATATCTTGTATGTGACAAACTATCCAAGATTTGCAATACTACTAATTTCACCAATAATTAATTTTTAATGGGTTATTATGAAGAAAAAATATTTTGTGATACTTATTTACAAAAAGCATAAAATTTACCCGAAAGTGTAAATTGGCCTGTTTTTGTATAAGTAATTCCAGGTTTGGTTTGAAAATGGGTTTGAGTCAATAATTGGATTCTTTTATATCTTGATTTTGGTGTAGAAATTTAGAAAAAATCAATTTAATTATTTAAACTGCTGAAGATAAAGTATAAGTATTTAAGTTCACAGAAATATATTATATCCCTTAAAAATATATTAATACAAGGCTGCAAATACGAAACATTAATATTCAGCATTCATTAATGTTGGCATCAACGAGTCTTAGAGTGTGTTTGATTGAGATTAGTTTTTACCAATCACTTGTTTTTGGAAAACAAATCACATGGACTAGACTATAATCAAAATATGAAAATAATCCAAATCCCATAATACTTAGGAATAGTAATTTATATTGAGCTGCCTTGTCTGCCATCTTGGGACTTGGACTAATGTAAGGACTTGTTGGGTCATCTATTCGTGGGGTCCTTGGGTATCCAACAGATCTACGAGTACCTATATATTTATAAAATGTTTAAAAATTGTAAGCAACTTATATACATATGCACATGTTTCCTATAATCATGTGTGTACTTTTAGACAATCAAAATAAGAAAAACGATAATTACAATTACAAAACATAATTAAACTACAAGTACACAACTTTAAATGATCACTTAAATATAATTTATATACTTAAACACATAATTTAAAATAAGACAATAAAAAATATCAAATGTCTAAGACTCACCCATCAACATAATATTACATCAGATTTATGAATTAATAAATATAACATCACTCGTTAACAACATAACATCACAATTATGATGTAAAATTGTTTAGTTATGCTACTACATATATACATAGGGTTGAGTAACAACAAGTTAGAATACACCTAGAAGAGGGTTGAATATGTGTTGGGGATCACTTACTCCACCTTTTCAATATACTGCGCACATCTGAAAATTGCTGCACTTAATCGATTAAGCTTAGTTTAATCGATTAACCAGTGCTTCGACTTAATCGATTATGCTTGTGATAATCGATTATCCCGAATCTTGTACTTCTTGATTTTATGGTTTCTTGCACAACAAGTTACTAATTACCAATCTTTATACAATTAAT
The DNA here is from genome assembly GCF_001865875.1 of Lupinus angustifolius. Lineage (NCBI taxonomy): Eukaryota > Viridiplantae > Streptophyta > Magnoliopsida > Fabales > Fabaceae > Lupinus > Lupinus angustifolius. Next base: position 25,627,570 of record NC_032014.1, read on the forward strand.
TGATTACTGAAGTTACAGAATGATAACTAAACAGACTATAACATGCAACTCAGAATTAATCAATTAACAACAAAGTAAAGAACAAAAGTAAGGAGAGTAGGGATAGAAAATTGTGCACAAGAAATTTTTATCCTGGTTCGTTTGCGGTCCACTGCAAACTACATTCAGGCCTCCCCTTATGATCTTGGGAGATTTTTCTTCATTATTGTAGTTGTAAGTTTATTCGCACACTTCCAATTACAAAAACAAAAAACTAAGTCGCTTCTTTCTTGACACTTATGAGCTTAACAACCTCGGTTTGACATATCTAACTCACCTACTAAGATCTCCTATCTTTTCGTGATTTGGCCCCAGCCTCGGTATCACTTGAACCAAGACCTCCTATTCTCTGTGAAGATTATCAAGATCTCTCTTGAGGTGAAACTACTCACCAAGAGATCAACTTCCTTGTTTGATACGTTTTTGTTGAGTTGTCTTAGTACTTAATACTCGGATACAACAATTAAAACTCAATCTAAAACACTAAGTAGAAAACTCACAAGAACCTAATCTAAACGAGATCTAATGCATAAGGTTTTCGTTAAAATGAATTGCATACTTTTTAGAAAAAGGTTTTCCTCACTTTTCTCTCAAAGAAATCAAGAACTTTATGGAAGAATGCAATGCATTGAAACCTAAAAAAGACATGCAATGATTTGACTTTCTAAGCCCTATTCAGAATGCTCTCACTCTCTAAGCTTTCCCAATGCACTTTCTCACTGTAATGCAATGTATGAAAATGCATGCTCTAAACTATTTTCAAAAAATGCAAGTTATGCCACACGGGCTAGAATTACAGCATTTATAGAAACCACACTGATGTTGTCATTAATTGATTATTCAGTGACTTAATTGGTTAACGAGCTGTTTAAAAACTGATTTTCTATTATGTCTTAATCGATTAACCAATAACTTAATCGATTAACGCATCATAGTTTTCAGATTGGTTAGTCACTGTAATCCCGATAGTTGATTAATATTGTACATAATCGATTATGTTGTATAAACATTGTTTTCTTGATGCATGGTAAACTACCTATATGACATGTGATCATGAAGTACATGTTTTTCAAATATGTTAACCTTTAATGCACAAAACCATGTATGTAAATGCATGAGCTTACTTATCATATAATTTCTAGATGTTATGTCTCAATTTTAGTCTTGTCCATTTTTAGTTCTTGTGAGACTCCCACCCAGGTTTACCTAACCTAGACCCGATCTAAGACAATCATCTTAAGTCTTCTAGTAAAGTAAAGTTATAAAGTCCTAAGTCTATAGATATCACCCTTGAGTCTTTGGCTTGTTGTTTATTGCAAGATCTTCAAGCTTTCTTTATATATCCATTGTCTTCATCAAAACCAAGGCCAACTTCAAATATGCAAGACTTAACTCTTTGCACTTTCAATCTCCCCCTTTTTGATGATGACAAACTCTACACCAAATCCTTGTTTGATGAGCTTGATGATGATAAGCAAGTGATTGTAAAAGGTTGGTTAATCTCAAAGTTGCGCTGCTCCCCCTCAACCAAGCAATGAGGTGAAAGTATTTAAGTGAGAGTGTAGGTAGCATCTTCACGAAAGCATAACAACCCGAAAAACACTTCAAACAACAAAACAACCTTTCTTCCCCTTTTGACATTATCTAAAAGCATAGGCATTAAAATGATAATAACTGGTCAAAAGTAAGAAGAGATATAAAAGTTTGTGAAAAGAAACTGATATTAATTGATTGGGTTATAATCGATTAAACAATTTTGATAAGCTTAAACAAGTGCACAAATTTTTGCATTTAACCGATTAACAACAACATGTAATTGATTAAACTGACTAAAAACATAATATTGACAAGATTTATATGTCATATCCATTATGTATATAAGCAATCAAGCATAGAATGATTAATATGGCGATTTTATTCAGTTAATGCATGTATTAATCAAACATATATGAGATACACTTAGGATAAGATCAAGATTTCCGTACAAACACATAATCCATAACCTATCGACATAATTAAAACAGAGTTCAACAATATATGAAATAGAAATTTGCAACATGTACATAGCAAGAGTTTCATCAAAGGAAAATATATTACAAGGAAGAAATACAATGCCCAAATGCAAAATAAAGTACATAACCCAAAAGATAAACTAGACAACAAAACATAACATCCTAAGATCTAGACACTCCTAAACTATTCCTGAGGTGGTGAAGGAGGTCGTCTTGCTTGCGGATGCACGATGTCATTGCTGGTCCTGATGAGGAAATCTAGGTGGTTGATCTCTTCGTTAAACCGTTCACTCCGTCTCTCAAACTCCGATTGGATCAAGTTCCTTAGAGACTCATAATGTTTGTCAATACAAGCGTTGAGCCTATATTCCATAGCATCCAAATGAGCTATCCCGAAAGGCGGTCCTTGAGGCATAACAACAGCCTCCCCCTGATTCTCAGGAATTTGCTCATCCATAGAAACATCTTCATCCGATAAATCCAAATCCATAATAGTGTTGTAATCATCCTGGCACTGACAGGCATTGTCATACTTATAAATTCCCATCTTGTGGATTAGAATGTCACCAATCAAGTGCTCGCGAGAATTCGTAGAGATGATCGCCGTATCAGATGTATCTATTTCTAGATGATTAATGATCCGTGATATGAAAATAACATAAGCAAGCAACTTGTTCGAAGAGGTTGAGATACCATACATCACCTTTAGAATTTCCTCGGGCCAGTTTATCATAATGTTTTCTCGAATAGCAAACATAAATTTCAGATCATTGATAGTTGGCTGGGCATGATTTGTGTTTCTCTAAAAAAGTATATATGCAACTATATAATGAAGAAGTTGATTTTCCACCGATAACGATCCAGCCTTAGTTAATTCTCCTTGCACATACAAGTCCGGTCCACTGAGACAGGATTTAAACATTTCAGTTGCATCAAATGAGTTCCATAACTCATTTGAGCAGTCCCCTAGGCCGAAACCATCACTAGACATCCCACCCACAATCAGAAATATGTTCTCATTCAACTCAAATAATTTCCCCAAAACCATAGACCAATAGCTTCCATCCTTATATCTAAAATTGACATAAAATTCTCTAACTAGAGTAGAGTATACTTTTCCATTAAGCTCAAGAAATTGGTTCACTCCCTGAATTTCTAATCCTACTCGAAACCTTGCTCTACCATCCAAGCCATATCCGCATAGCGAATGTAAGTTGGCTTCCTCCATTGGAATTTTGCTAAGCGAGTTTCTTGAAGAATTAGTGAGTAGTAGGGGTCACCACGATCCCTTCTATCACCGTGACCAGATGAAGAGCTAGTTTCAGTTCTTCTTGAACGATTAGCCATTGTTTTGACTGTCTTTTGCTTTCCATCTGTCATCTTTCTGGTATTGGAGTGGTTTAATCAATTATTTAATCGATTTAGGGTGTTTCTGGCCTAAGGTTTGGAATTGGGGAAAATTCTAGGTTTTCGAATTTTTGTTGATTTGGGGGCTAATTAATGACTAATAAGACTTATTGGGGCTTGGTTTAGGTTGCTATAAGATTATGATTGATCAATTTCACCAATTGATAGAAACAAGGTAGGAATTTTGGAATTAGGGTCTGAAAGATAAAAAACTTTTCAAACGCACACTGAATCTGATATATGTTACAGTTGTTAATCGATTAAGGCACCTATTAATTGATTAAGACCCATTAAAGTCTTAAGCATTTGAGCCTAGTTAATCGATTAAAGAAAGACTTAATTGATTGAGGATAAAAATTTTAAAAAGCTGAAACTACTAGAACTCATTTTAATCGATTATGACACAAGGTTAATCGATTAACATTAGTAAAATCACAAATTCGAGTACATTTTTTAGAATGGAATGGCATGCTAGGACACTTAACCTAAGAATCCATTCTAGACAGAATTAAACACTTCTAGCACATAAACATAGAATCGCGAACACAATTTATAAGCACAAGAGAATCATGCATTCAACATATATTATAAAGATAAGCATATTGATCATGCAAAGGTACACAATACCATTAACCAAACTAGTTGAGATATTGCTCATCAACAATTCAAGTTCTCTTCTAAGAACATAGAATTAATCTCATGGAAGGGGCTTGGTGAAAATATCAACTAGTGGTTTAGTGGTTTCAACAAATTCAAGTACATAATCACCTTATTGAACATGATCTGGCAAGAAATGATGCCTTATTTCTATATGATGGTTCTAGAATGCAAAACAAGATTCTTGGATAGGTTTATGACACTTGTGTTATCGCATTTGAGCGGTATCTTTTCTAACTTGAGACCAAAATCCATAATTTGCTGCTTCATCCAAAGGAATTGAGCGCAACAAACACTAGCGACAACGTACTTCGCTTCGGCGGTGGATATAGCAACACAAGCTTGTTTTTTGCTGTGCCATGACACTAAGGAGCTGCTTAAGAGGTGGCAGGTTCCACTAGTGCTTTTTCGATCCAATTTACACCCGGTGAAATCAGAATCGGAATATCCTACCAAGGATAGTGAGGCATCCCTAGGATACCATAATCCCATATTTAGGATTCCGTTAAGATATCCCATGATTCGTTTAACAGAACTAAAGTGCGATTCTTTAGGCAGAGATTGATATCTCGCACACATGCAAACACTAAACATTATATCAGGGCGACTCATAATTAAATATAGTAATGAACCTATCATGCCACAATATTTAGTTACCTATACCACTTTTCCTTTTTCATCTTTGTCTAGGTAGCATGAGGATGCCATCGATGTAGATGCTTCTTTGCACTTTTCCATCTCAAACTTGCGAAGTAACTCTTTGCAATATTTTGACTGGTGGACAAAAATGTCGCTCTTCATTTGCTTAATTTATAACCCGAGGAAGAATGTAAACTCCCCCATCATTGACATTTCAAATTCACCCTGCACCAAATCGGAAAACTCCTTGCACATGAAGTCATTAGTAGCTCCGAAGATAATATCATCAACATATATTTGCACTAAGAAAACATTATTATCTGATTTTTAGATAAAGAGCGTTATATCGAATTTACCCCTTACGAACCCCTTTCTAAAAGAAAAGTACTTAGTCTATCATATCAAGCTCAATGATCTTGCTTTACACCATAAAGTGTCTTTTTGAGTTTATATATATGGTTCAGGAACTTGTAGTTTTCAAAACTGGGTGGTTGCTCAACATAAACCTCCTCTTGAATGAATCCATTTAAGAAGGCGTCTTGACATCCATTTGGAACAATTTAAAATTCATGATCAATGCAAATACCATTATCATCCTAATGGCCTCTAACCTTGCAATAGGGGCATATGTCTCATCGTAATCGATACCTTCCTCTTGATTGTATCCATTATCTACTAGGCATGCTTTATTTCGTATTATTAAGCTAGATTCATCTAGTTTGTATCTGAAGACCCATTTGGTAGCAATTACCGGATGATCTTTTGGTTTGGGGACCAAGTCCCATACATTATTACGTTCAAAGTGGTTTAGCTCTTCTTGCATAGCTATACCCCAATGCTCATCTTCTATGGCCTCATCTATGTTCTTAGTCTCTATATCTGATACGAAAGCTACAAAATTACAAAAATTGCGCAAAGAATTACGGGTTACCACCCCCGTAGAAATATCACCTATCACTTTATCAAGTGGATGGTCTTTCTTGGTTTTCCACACCCTCGACAAGTCTTGATGATTCTTGCTGATTTATTGATCATCTTGAGCCTCTTTATCCTTTTCCAAGTCCTTAGTATATACTTCTTCCAAAGCACCTGCAATATCATCAGACAAGACCTTTCTCCTCTCTTTTGGAGAAGATTCGTCAAAATGAACATGGATCAACTCTTCTACATGCATGGTGTATTTATTAAAAACTCTAAATGCCTTACTATGCAATGAATATCCTAGAAATATACCGTCATATGCTTTTGAGTTAAATTTTCCTAAAACACATTTTCCATTGTTTAAAATAAAACATTTGCACCCAAAAGCGTGAAGATGAGATATATTACGTTTCAGCCTTTCAATAGCTCATAAGGAGTTTTCAAAATTTTAGGCATCAGGAGTACTCGATTTATGACATAGAAGGTCGTATGTACAACATCGGCCCAAAAGTATTTAGGCACTTTGCTTTCATTAAGCATGGTCCTGACCAACTCTTCTAATACGCGATTTTTCCTCTCAACAACTCAATTTTGTTGAGGAGTTCGAGGAGTCGTGTATTGGTGCAGGATATTGTGCTTATTGCAAAACTTGTTGAACAAGTGGTTTTCAAATTTACCACCATTGCCACTACGTATATAGACTATTTTAAGGTCAAGTTGGTTTTGGATTTGCTTGGCAAGGCTTTTAAAGGATTTGAAAGCATTGCTTTTTACAAAAAGGAACAAGGTCCATGTAAATCTAGAAAAATCATCTACGATTACCTAGGCATAGTAACTGTCTCTAAAACTCATAATTTGTGATGGTCCAAATAGGTCCATATGGAACAAGGTCCATATTTTAAGGTCAAGTTGGTTTTGGATTTGCTTGGCAAGGCTTTTGAAGGATTTGAAAGCATTGCTTTTTACAAAAAGGAATAAGGTCCATGTAAATCTAGAAAAATCATCTACGATTACCAAGGCATAGTAACTGCCTCTAAAATTCATAATTTGTGATGGTCCAAATAGGTCCATATGGAGTAGCTCCAAAGACCTTGTCGTGGATATCACATTTTTCATAGCAAATGAGTTCTTGACTTGCTTACACTTCTCCCAAGTGTCTAAAGTCTCTTTAAATTTGAAATTGAGTTTAGCTAATCCATCAACTAGATTGTGAGATGACAACTTATCCAGGTGTTTAATATGAATATGCGCATCACGCCTATGTCAAAGCCATATATCACTCTCTTTAGCTATAAATCATTTTGAGAATAGAGAGGTGATATCTTCCAAATTAGCCATATAGATGTTGTTATTACAAGGACCAACAAACTTAATGTTATTAGATATATTGTCATGAATAATACAACAACCAGAATCGAAGGATACTCGGTTACCTTTGTTGCATAATTGGCTGATACTCAATAGGTTGTGCTCCAAGCCTTCCATGTAGAGCACGTTCTCGATCACTACTTGAGAGGTATTACCAATTTTCCCAATGCCAAGTATTTTCCCTTGGTTTTTGTCACCATAGGTGACATACCCTTTGTCTTTAAGTGAAAGATCAAGGAATTTTGATCTATCACCCGACATATGCCTTGAACATCCACTATCCACGTATTAGTGTTGTCCATGCCTTCGAAGGCATACCTACAAAATGGATTACTTGTCTTGTTTAGGTACCCAAGTAATATTGGGTCCCTTGTTGTTCGTTGCCAGATCTTCAAGCTTTCTTTGTATGTCCATTGTCTTCATCAAAACCAAAGTCAACTTCAAATATGCAAGTCTCAACTCTTTGCACTTTCACATAGATTAAGGAATTGTGGGTCTACGTAGCTCATTATCCAGACTCAGACTCATTCAAAAGTGAATTTCAAAATTTTTAGTCCCAACCAACTACCCATTGCTCCAAAAACAAGGACTCAGACCAAAAACATTGCAGATATTATCGGCTGGTACCTATGGGTCTGGATACCCATTGACGTCCCGAATAATATATGTTAAGTAATTTGAGGTTTTAATTCATGTTGTAGAGAGAAAGAGAGCACAAACACAAAAACACAATAAAAACTTGAATATTTTGATATGAACCAAACACAAATATGTTTTTTTACCTTACACCAAAATCTATAACAGCTTAATTAGTTAACTAGCATAATACATTCTTTCACTATCAATGATAAAAAAATTTCTTAAAAAATTACATTTTTCAATAGATATCCTCTCATTGTTTATCATTAATAAATCTGATAAAGATACATATTTGCGAGGCACATAAGGATACAAAGCTAGCACACGCTGCTAGCTTATCTCGAGGAATCGTTACAATGATTGTAGACAACACCAACTCACAATGAAGAGGTGAGGTTCTTGCATTTTTCATCTCTTCATGGAAAGCTTTCAGATTAACATTCACTTCTAGTTTTAGAATTAACCATTGAAAGAGCTTCCATGCTTAAATGCAAGGTTTACATTGTTATTAAATGTTGCTCCATATGGCCTACAAATGCTATTCACAACACTCTGCCACTTTCCAACCTGGACGACTATAAGAATATCCATCTTATTCCAATGATGGATTATTCTTATTGTCTTGGAAAAGTGTCCATACATCATTTCTCTTAAATTGATTGTGTTCTTTTATGGTTGATCAGAGTGGTCGAATGGGGGATCTGGGTAAGGCTTCTTCACTAGTACCTGAGTAGAGTTTGACTTGGACCCGCCACTGGAGGTACTTGAAAGGATTCTCAGACGATCAAGTTAGGAAGAGAATAGAGAGGTAATGCTCATGAGCAATATGCAAGAAGTAAGAGTAACAATGATAAACGATGACCGAATAATGTGAAGAAATGATAGCAGAATACTTCATGTTGGGGGAAACCCTTATTTATAGTGGTTGATATGGATGACGTAGCTCTAGAGGGTACTGTTGGGGGATGCTTTTCCCGTGTTAGGTGGATTTGGCTGTGTACTTATAGAATGTGGCAGGTTTGGTGGTCGTATTTCGGGCATGTTCTTGTCGTGTTGACAGGATGATAAGTGGGATTTGTAGGGAGCGTGGTAGTGCATTGTTTAAAGTTGTTCTGTAAAATTATGGAGACTTTACGCGTGTAACCACACTGAGACCAATTTTTTCTATCAACTCTTTGAACCAATGGAGTAGAAAAATATAACACTCTAAAACTAGAAATTCTTACTCACGAAACTCTTTTATTTGTATTTGTAACAAATAAAGAAGATAAAGTTACATGGAGATTTCTCCTTTTCTTGAGAAGACACTTGTAGGAAAGAAAATAGAATTTGTTTTCCTTTAAAACTTGCACATAGTCTATGAAGGCAATATGTTATACACGATATTGTTAGAGAAACCTTATCTCTATTCATTATGTCATATATAATGTATGCACAATGTTTGTGAAACAAATTTCCTAGCACTTTTGGATGTGAATTGCAACACCACTTGGCCTCATGTATATACATATATCTTAATTTATATTCTTTCTTTAAGTGGTATTTATTGGTTGAAATGGTATAAACCAATTACCACGTACCACTTTATAAAATAATACAATAATTCTTCCTTTTATTTTCAGCTACATACAAATAATTTTAGAATGTCTTTTTATTTATTATTTAATTCTTATAGAATTAAAATAATATTCAATATAATTATTTATTTGATCAAATTAAATTCTCCAATTTAATTATCAAATGATATAATTATTAGCAAAGATTAGAAACTCGTTAATGTGAGACCCCATAGTAGGGGTGAGCATGGGCCGGGTTGGGACGAGTTAGGGCTTGTCCTTAACCGAGCCTAAATATTTCTCGGTTCATTTTTATGAACCCATACCTGACTCTAGACCTGAAGCTAACCCGACCATAAATATCGACCGGGTCAGACTTTAAACCCGACCCGTCCCTAAATCCGATTAAATATAATGCAAACTTATTTTTTATAAAGACTTCTCAATATTATATATTATTATGAATATGTAATTTGACATATAAAATGATATATGTATAAATATTATTAATCATGTATATATATGATGAAAAAGTAGAGTGACCATGAGACGGGACGGGTCAGGTCATGCTTTGTCTATACTCGACCCTAAATATTGACCAAGTCTATTTTTTGAACCCGAACCCATCTCTAGATCCAATCAGACCCGACCCTATTTGGGCCTGATCATTATCGATCCGTTTCGGGTGAGCGAGTAAGGTTAGGTGCTGGTCACCCCTACCCCATAGGTTTAATACTAAGTTTATAGAAAATATAGATGGCAAAACGGGCAATGACCGCAGGCGCACCCGCGTAGCCCACATTTGTTTGTGGGCAAGACATATAAATTTTGCCTATTTTCCTGTTTCGCCTGACCCGTTTTGACTGCCAAGCTCGTTGGCATTTCCATTGGGCAATGCAGGCGACCCATAAACATAATTTAAAGAAAAAGTAAGAAAATTTCAAATAAATTATGATGTTATGTAATTTTTAATCCCAATTTTTTTAATCTAATGTGATTTGTTAAATTTCATATAAAATATTCAACAATGCCCGTTAGCCCGTTTTAAAACGGGAAGAACATTGAATTTTGTCCATTAAGTCAATGCAGACATGACATCACCAACTTAAATTTGACGGGCATTTGTGAGTGCGGGCGACCTATTTTGCCATCTATAATAGTAAGGTTGACTTCAATGTGGGCATGACATCACCAACTTAAATTTGGCGGGCATTTGTGAGTGCGGGCGACCCGTTTTGCCATTTATAATAGTAAATTAGCTAAATTAATTTACTAATCAATGTTGGCTTCTAGAAACAATCCTTAACGACTAGATTACATAAAGTAATATATATTTTACTTTCAAGAACCACTAGAAGATTAATTAAAAAATTTATTTCCATGTTTACAACTCTGGGCTAACTTTAAAGTAAGATACAATTGTCAAACTTTAATAAGTTGTCATGATGATGCAAAGAAACACATTTCTTTATTCATTGTAATACCTTGACCAAAGTCATATTTTATTATAGAGCTCAAACTAATTACCGAGAGTTGATGAATTCATTCTTCATTATCATTAATTCTACAAGCATTTAATCATATACAATATTTATTAAAATAACATCCGGGAACATTAGTATCCGAAATCAAAGTATGATAAATAACATGTTAATAACTATGTTAATCTTAGGTCAAAGGAAACTATTTCGTTTTTTCTTGAGAATTTCCTATTGACAATTTAAGGTAATCTTAACCATAAGAAATTCTCAGTTGAGTCAGTTTAATGATCATATTCATATATGCATCATCTATATGTGCAATATAATAAATGAGATATATTAATATTTATTCAATAAATACTATTATACATATATTGATCTATCCGAGTCATTGATGTTCTATTCTCAATGATTCCATGATCAAGAACAATTTAGACTAAAAATTATTAAAGACATGTTTCTCATTATTATAATATCTATTATAATAAAAAGTCTCTAATTTTTAATCAAGGACCTTATCATATATTCAATTTAATTAAATAAAAAATCTGATAAAATAAATAAATGCAATTACTTAATTGTATTTAATAACAAATTAGATGTTGGGCACAAAAAAAAGTAATATATATATATATATATATATATATTTCCAACAATTCACATATGATGGCCATTTCATTGATGCTTCATATGAATTCCTAATGATAATATCTTCTGCATGATGTGTTTTACATATCCAATCTATCTTATCATTGATGTTCTTACTTATCTGTCTAGTTATTATCTCCAGTCTTGAGTTCAATATCTACAATGTTGTCTTCTAAATATGATAATTTCTTATGAGTATTTAAAATATAATTAAATTTAACATACAACAAATGTGTTACAATTAAAGATTTGTAAGCCTTAGATGTTTCAGAGTATCTAATAAAAACGTCTTTATCACATTTGGAATCAAACTTTCCAAGATGGTCATTTATATTTAAGGGGTACCATTCACATCCAAAGGCATAAAAGTAAGAAATGTTTGGTTACCTACTTTCTATAATCATACAAAGTATTATTTAGGAAAGATGTTATCAAGATTCTAGTCTCCACATAATACGCATTGCTGATAGCTTCAGTCGATAGATACATAGGTAGATTGTCTTTTTAAAAAATTGTTCTACACATCTCTTGTTATGATACATTATTGCTTTTAACTACTCCATTTTGTGGAGGATTTTTAGGCTATTGGAAATTGTGTGAATTTCATTCTCTTTATAGAACTCTATAAATTGTTCATTTTGAAGTTTTCTATAGAACGTAAAAGTTTTTGAATGTTTCATCATTATATGTTAGAAAGAGAACGTACGTGAATTTGGAGTAATCATCAACGATTAAAAACCCATATTTCATCCCACAAGATTGGCTATGCAGATTGGACCAAAGTGATCCATGTGCAGAAGTTGTTGACGACTAGAAGAGTTAAGTCAAATTCTCTCTTCAAGTTACAAACTTAGACAAGTCTACGGAATATTATGTAAACAAGGGCTTTACAAACACCTACCTACAAGGGGGACTAAATAGGTGTGAGGTTATTTTTCTGTTTCAATATAAACACACAAAATTATTAAGATAATCCATTAATAATTTATTATACATAGTGCATGATCCATTATCCAATTAGATTATCGATTGTCAATCAATTATAATTCAATTATCAACATCATAATGAAAATAAACTTAATCATATAGGAAAAAGAATGTGCCAATAATGTACTACAATCGAAGAAAATTATCAGAGTAACACTGGTGAATGATTTACAAGATATTAACGATTAGAGAAAGTTGTAAATATAAATTAAAAGGGTTAAAAAGTTAGAGAAAAATGATACACATAATTTATTCTGGTTCACGTCAAACTATTGACGATACACTTAGTCTCACTTGCCTATCCGAGATTTTCCATTATGCAGAATCAATGGTTGTATACAAGAACACTTCCAAATGCACTACTAATCTAAATGTTTGTCCTCTAACTTGTTGATGACCATGAACTCTTAGATAAACAATCACTTCAATTCTTCTATCTTTTAATCCAGTTTCAGAAGATACTACACTCCTCAAATCTCCCTTTTCTTTAAAAAGAACAAGACTCTTCTTATTATCAACGACACACCTTAATGTGGTGAGATACAAAACTAGGAAAAACATTAATCTTCATTTAAACTCTATTCAATTCACATGAGTATGCAAAATATAATTGTAGAATAGAGATGATGAAAAAGTGTCTGGGTTTCTATCTTGTCTCTTCAACCTTACTCTTAGAGAATTTAAAAAACGAAAATCAATGATGAAATAAAACAGATTGAATGAAATCTTATGGTGGCTCTGTGAAACTAAAAGCCTTTAAAACTAGTTATGTTGGAACATGGTTTATTGAAAACCAAGAACTTTTGAGTGTGAAATCTAAAAAAAAAGTCCCCACATAGAAAAGTTTTGAAAAAACAACTCCCAAGTCCCACATTGGAGAAATTAGGAACATGGAAAAAATCCCATGTTATAAATAGAAGTCTCATCCTCACATATTTTCTTGCCCTAAGTTGAATGCGTTTTCATTCAACTTTTTCTTTCAACCTCATATTTTCCACCGATGCATTTCCGGCAAACTTCTCCCATTTCTTTCTGTGGCACTAAGAATTGGCATAGGCAGGGAAAAGAATTGACACGGGTAGCCAAATTGTAAGCATTTCGAGAACTCACACTGGTAGTCAGTATCATATGGGAAGAGAATTGGCACGAGTAGCCATATTGTCTACTTGCACATTTTGGGCAGTGCCACAAAACATATTAAAGATAGCGACTTGGTCATGACTCAGCTAGTAAGTATTATTTCGTGCAATTTATAATTGTTGCAAGTTACGATAACAACAATTTTAAGATGTTTCTACTGCAATGACATTCGTAGATAATATTACTGGACTAAACATCTATGACCTGAACAAACCATTTCGGTTTGATGAGATAAATTTCAAACGTTAGCAACAGATGAAATTTTTCCTCACTATGAGAAAAGTTACACACGTTTTAAAAATCAATATCCTAATACTGCTGGAGAAAGTTGAAAGAAGAAGGATAAACTAGCTATTAATATAGCTCTCTCGAATGAAAATGATTACTTTTATGAATTTCATTCTGAATGAGTTGTCAGATGATCTCTATAATTACTACAACCCATATATGTCTGTCAAATTAATTTGGTATGCACTTGAGAAATAAAGAAATATGATATTGAGGAAGTCAAGAAAAAAAAATATGATGTTACAACTACCTCAAGTATCAAATGACTGATAATAAATCAGTAGAGTCTCAGTCCTATGGGATACATATAATTGATTGCTCATGAAATCATTTCTGATGGTATGGCCCTAAAGAGTTAAACTCATAGACCTATGAATGTATATTCACTGGGTATGTTGTAAACAGCAAGACGTACAGGTTTTACGACCTTAACGCAGAAGTGATCATTGAGTCTAACGATGTTGGCTTCAATGAAGAGAAATTCCTTTTTAAATTGAGGAATAGTGGGGGCACATCAACTAGTCACATAGTTGTGATTAGAGATAATAATGGAAAATGAAAGGTTTGAAATAAAACCTAGAAGTAAGAGAACAATAATTGTTAGATAGCATAGACGTGATTATATGGTCTATATATTGGAGGATAATCCATCAACTCTCCAAGAAGTTTTGACTTCTTTGGATGTCGATCTGTGGCGAGAAGCCATAAATGATGAGATGAACTATCTAGAGTCTAACAAGAAATAGACTATGTTATCTCAATCTACTATAGAAATTGAGATGATAGCGTTAACAACAACTAATGAAGAAACAAGTTAGCTCAAAAGTTTGTTTGCAGAGATTCCCCTATGGGAAAAACATATATCAGCTGTGTTGATCCATTGTGATAGTACCACGGCTATTAGAAAAAAATTGAGAACCATTTTTATAATGGTAAAAAACGACAAATACGTCGTAAGCAGAACACCATTAGAGAGTTACACTCTACAGGAGCTGTTAGAGTGGATCATGTACGCACTGAGAATAACTTAGCAGATCCTTTGACGAAAGGACTAGCTAGAGAGAAAGTCCATAATACTTCTAAGAGTATGTGACTATTGCCCTTAGAACGAGGATCACTCAAGATGGTAACCCGACCTAACTGACTAGAGATCCCAAGAAATAGGTTCAATGGGTAATAACAAGTTGTAAAGTGATATGAGAATGAACATGCTATAAAATTATGAGAAGCATGATTCCTGCAACATATGTAAGGATGAGTTAAAACTCTTAATGAGATCTATACTCCAATTGGAGTGGAGTACCTAGACTACGAGAGTACCCTTGATAGACTCATCTATGTGAATGTGGAAGTGGGGCCCGCTTCCTATGAAATTTTGGGGCATAAAGCATTCACTATACTAAGATAGACGTGCATGGCCTTTAACGCAGGACTTTATAGAATACATCTTTGAAAAGGTTGTTTGTGGTTTGATGCCGGAGATAAAGTTCAAGACTACGAGTCACTCTAGTAAAATCTGGATCTTACTCACTATGCAAAGGTTCAAGTCGCATGACACCTTTGTTTATGCACAATCTTATTGAGACCACAAATATTCTCAAAAATCGTTTTTTAATATCAAGTGAGGGATTGTTGGAACATGGTTTGTTGAAAACCATTAGTGGTCGAAAATTGTTTTTTAATTTCAAGTAGGGGATTGTTGGAACATGGTTTATTGAAAACCATTAGTGGGAACTTTTGGGTGTGAAATCTAAAAAACTCCCAAGTGCCACATAGAAAAGTTTTGAAAAAGCAACTCCCAAGTCCCACATAGAAAATTTTTGAAAAATCAACTCCCAAGTCCCACATTGGAGAAACTACGAACATAGAAAAAATCCCATGTTATAAATAGAAGCCTCCTCCCTACATATTTTCTCGCCCCAAGTTGAATGCGTTTTCATTCAACTTTTTCTTTCTCTCTCATACTTTCCGCTGATGCATTTCCGACAAACTTCTCCCCCTTTCTTTCTGTGACACTAAGAATTGACACAGGCAGCAAAATTGTGGGAATTTCAAGAACTGACACTAGTAGTCAGTATTGAGGGAAAAGAATTGACACGGCTAGCCAAATTGTGGGCATTTCGAGAACTGAAAGTGGTAGTCAGTATCGTGGGAAGAGAATTGGCACGGGTAGCCATGTTGTGGGTATTTAGAGAATTGGCACAGGTAGCCATATTGTGGGTATTTTGAGAGTTGACACTGTTAGCCATACTGTGGGAATTTCGAGAATTGGCACTGATAGCCATATTGTGGTGGGTGTATTCGAGATTGGGTCTTACAATGCAGTAAGAATTCGATAACAGAGATCTGAGCTGTTTTATGCTAGGGACGGCGTGACTGATAGTCTGCTTGCACATTTTGGGCAATACCACGAAACGTCTTAAAGAGAGCACCTGGTCGTGACTCAGTCAGTAAGTATTATTTCATGTCATTTATAATTGTTACAAGTTACGGTAACAAGAAGTTACTTTCAGTTTATTAGAGGGAATCAATTAATTATAAGTCATAATCGATTATTTATTTTCAAAATTTCATAATTTCATAATTGACTATCTGTTTCCAGTAGCTCATAATCAATTATCACTTATCTATAATTGATTGATTATTTGTTATAGAAATCAATTCACAACAACACTAAACCATATAATTGGATCATAGTTGATTATACGTCCATAATTGGATGGTAGCTAATGGTTTTTGAAACCATCTCTATCGATATCATTTTGAACATGGTTAATAAATGATATTAGTATTATTTTTTTGCATGTCTTGGATTCTATCTCATTTATAATAGATAAAATCTATCATACCACTAAATTTAAGTGTATATATGTTGTAAAACCTAGCTATTTGATGTTGTCTTGTCTTGTGTGAAATGTCTTCAATGCCTGTCTTTAAAGCTTTTGTCTTCATAAAACACATTTTGCACAAACTCAAACTCTTCTAATGACTTCATGCTAAATGTTGCGCTTTTGCTTTCAATTTCTCTCTTTTCGATAATGTCAAAACACGAGCCTTCCTCTTCCTTGATGATTTTTCAAGACCTCAATCATTGATTTTTATAATGTTGTGTGATTGAATTGATTTGAGTGTGTATGCCCCCACCCCACAAAAGCCATTTTTCTTACCTTTTTGGCATAATTAAGAAGTACTACTCAATTTGCTATAGAGTAGAGACTATGTATATTAAACTTGTTTTGAAAAATATAAGAAGTTAATAAACAACACACAAAAATATATATATATATATATATATATATATATATATATAAATAAATGATATAGGTGCAATATTCATAATAGAAAGAAAGATAGCCTGATTGCACACAGATAAGTCATAAATTCAAAAAAGTTAAATCATAATAACCAAATAGGAAATGTGCATAAAAAAATACTTAAACATTATACCTTTGTAAGAGACATAAAATTTAAAGAGCTGTTATGCACTTTTTCCTAACAAATAATAACTGCTCTATTATTATAAAACTTGTTCAAATCTTAATGCAAAATTTAAAATTAAATACCAACAATACAAAGAAAAGCATCCTAAAAATTAGAGATCACTAAGGCACAACTAGCTATAATTGGAGGGAGGAAAGAAGGCTCAAGCCTAGAAAGGCGAATGCATATATCTTAGAACTTCGACTCCATAGTGGCTTCTATGTTGTCCATCCTTGATTTAAACATATCTTCATGCTCCTTGAAATGTTCCATTACACAATCTGAACGATTTCAGAGAAGACTTTGCATTTTATCCATGAGAAGTGTTAAACAAAAGATTATTATGTTGTCTTAGTTACGACTTTCAATGCCATCTTCCCTCAGTCCTCATGTCTATGCTCATCTTGTTATATTTGAAAATTCTAATTTTTCAATCTTTTGAGAGGTCAAAATACTAATATGCGTAGCAATATTGATTCTATAATGTTCAATCATACATGAGATAAAGGCAAAGTAGGGAATATTTGCAATGTCTTTTGAACATCTTATATTAATTGCATTATGCCAATGTATTTGATAGTTATTCTTGATAGCATACATGTACTTAAGATTGTTGACATTGGGTTGAGTGTTGTTATATTTCCTTGGAATCAGGATGTAGTGAATGATACAACGAATGAGTGGTCATCTACCTTCACATGACCCTATTTTAACGGTTTTCCTTGTTGGTGATGCAAGTGATTTCTTATTCATAATTGATACATGGCTTTACTATCAAAGCTAGACCAATTTTCGCTTCCATAATCACTTATCACCATACCTTCAAATTTCTAGCCACCTGCTTCTTCAAAGACATCCTTGTTAAGGATAATCTTTTTCCCTAAAACAAAGGTTACCCATGATCTACCTTCGTGTGTAAGCATAAAATTCTTTAACAAGAAGAGGGTGGACATTAGTAAACCCTTTGTTGGCTAATCATTTCATATCGCAAAATATATGCATTTCCACCCTTTTGTTCTCATAACGCTCCATGCGCTTCATTTTTCTATCATTAGTGAAGTAGGGGTCATTAACCATTTTTATTACGAGTTCATGCTCAGAAACTCCACCTTGGATTCCAGAACCACTACTACGTTGCTAGAGCCTTCACCTTCCATAGGACCATTCCTCTTCCTTATCATTGTGAATGGATGTGCACTAGTAGTGTGTTTAACCCATTTGTCTTTCCTATCACTCAATGTAGAGATTGAAATTCTAGATAAGGTAATCAATTAAGGAAAGAGACGTGAGTTTGGGTTTGGTGGAATGAGGATTTATAAAAGTGGAGGTATTTGAGAAATTTATGAGCAAAGAATACAAATTGACTTGTGCTTTGAGCAAAGAAACAAAGATTGAAGCTTAAAACATGAAACAATTGAGAAAGTTTAGAGAGGATTTTGGGGAGATTTTATTTTGCTAAAAATGTGTAAATGAGAAATTGAACATATGTAATTGCCCATAATTGCACTTAGTTAATTGATTATCATCTTAATCATAATCTATTATCCTTATTCAAATTTCATATAATGAATTACTTAGAGAAATTTATACAATTATACTGTCAAATAATCGATTATTAATGGCTTACATAGATTTTCAAGTGCAATGTGACTAGATAATCGATTATAATACAAGTAAACACTATTTTAACTCATTTTGACATGAATTTGATGTAAGATACTTATGTATAATTAATTAAACAGCCAAAAAAACATATACTTCAATCAAAATACATAAAGAAATGTATATGTACCTAGCATATAACTATGAAATCATGCAAATTAGGGTTAAATAATTGTAACTTAAGAACAACTAAGCCACATACTTTTCATAAAAAAACCTAGTTCTCTTCTAATGTAGAATAATGTATCATTAAGAATATTTTTTGTCAAAGTATTGGCTAATTTCCTAGAAGTTTCAACAAACTCTATAAAACAACCTCATTTTTGCACATGATCTCTCAAGAAATGATGTCTAATTTCTATATGTTCTATTCTTGAGTTTAATATGAGATTCTTAGTTAGGTTAATTGCACTAGTATTCTCAGCTTTAATTGGTATATGATCAATTTGTTGTGCAATGACTCATATTCTCTAGATAACAACAATACATATGAGCTTGGGCTGATGTACAATTGTTGGGGTAGAGGGCTATATATTTTTGTTATGTAAATATAATGTAATAAGGAGAACATATAGCTAAACACAAATCCTTATTCTCTAATACATAGTGGTAGCCTCTCAACGCTCCTAGGGACGTATGCACAATTGGCCGAACCCTGTTACCAAATTCCTTGTATTATTCTCTTATCCCTATTATCTTTTATTATTTGATTGCTCGCTTTTTCCCAACAATTGGTATCATATGGGTCATAACTCAGGTGCCAAATTCGAGATGGGGAAGTTCGATGGAACTAATAATTCCTAAATTAGATTTCAATCTTTTTTACTATTTTCATAATTATTCTTGTCAACTGTTCAATTGTTCTAAATTCCCTTGTAATTCCCTTTTGAGTTAAGTATAAATTAATTGTTATAATTAAAGGAAATTTCCAGTCCTCATGGGATCAATATTTTATTACTTGATGACATATTCGTGCACTTGTGATTTGCCCTATCAAGTTTTTGGCGCTGTTGCCGGGGACTATGTCAAAATTTCTTTAATTCTCAATTAATTCATTACTTTACTCTAGTGTATTATGCATTTTCTTTTTTCTTGGTACCTCTGTAGGTTTCCCATTTGGTTTATGCAAAGTTTAAATTACAACTCAGAGCCAGAAAGGACTTTCAGTAGAAGAAGAAGGCAACAAAGAGAAAGAGCAAGAGAAAGACGTGCGCGTGTATAAACAATGGCTGAACGACATGAAAAACCACTTCAAGACTACGCATCCCCTAATGCTCATAGTTAACGTCTTGGAATAATCCGTCCTGCTATTGAGGCAAAGAACTTTTCTTTGCCATTTGCTTTGATCCAAATGGTGATGTAAAACCAATTTGAAGGAGGAGCTCATGAAGATCCTAATGCATATATTGATCAGTTCTTGGAATTCTATGAGATTGTAAGAATCCACGGGGCTTCTGAAGATACCATTCGTCTCCGCGTGTTTCCATATTCTCTTAGAGACAAAGCTAAGACGTTGCTAAGGAATCAAAATGCTAAAATTCAAGCAATGTGGCAAACTCTAGAGGAGGCTTTTCTCAACAAATACTTTCCTCCTTCCAAAATTGTGCACTATAGGCACCTCATCCAAAACTTCAGTCAAAAGGATGGGGAGTCAATTGTTGAAGCTTGGGAAAGATTAAATGAGTTAACTGAACCTTGCCCTCGTCATGGTATTCCACCTTGGATGTTGGTTTAGAACTTCTACAGTGGGTTAGACTTTCCATCACAACAATTGTTGGACTCTTCAACTATTGGAGCCTTTATGTGCAAAGGAATTGATGTTGCTTCAAAGATCATAGAGAATGTGGTTTCCAATCATTACCAATGGGCGAATGAGAGGAGATATCATCCAAGGAGAGACTCCGGTGCACAATATTTAGGAAATCAACTGGAAAAGGTAATTTTCACGCTGGAGAACCTTTCTCAAAGGTTTGGAAAGCTCGAAAAATACCATGCTAATTAGAGATGGCAAAACGGGCTGCCCGACCCGTTTAGCTCGTGCCTGCAAATGCCCGCAATAATTAAAGCGGGCACGGGTTTGCCCACATTGGCTTAACGGACAAAATTTAATGCCCAATCCATTTTAAAACGGGCTAACGGGCTTGCAGATAGCCAGTGGACATTGTTGAATAATTAAAAAAATAAAAATTCATATAATAAATAAAATAAACTAGTTGAGGATAAAAAATTAACAAAAACTTTGATAATTTATATGAAGTTGAACAAATCACATTATATTATAATTTTTTAGGGACCGAAAATTACATTACATTATAACTTATTTGAAAATTTCTTAATTTTTCCTTAAATTATGTTTGTGGGCTGCCTGCATTGCCCAATCGAATGTCTGCGGGCTTTGCGGGGAGGGTAAAATAGGAAAATGGACAACATTTGCCTGCCCTGCCCGTAAATAAATGCGGACTATGCAGGTGTGCCCATGGGCTATGCCTGTTTTTTCATCTATAATGCTAATGTATTGGGTCTACTTCAACATGTGAGGGGTGCAGAGAAAAAGGGCATGAATGGTCTAAATGCAAACAATTCACTAAACCTGTACATGGAGTTTGGGTCAATGAACAACCTGAATCATGCAATTACTATGATTATAAGAAGAGGAGTGGGCAGCAATTCAACCCACCATATAGGTAGAACGATCCCAACATTTCCTAGAGGAGCAACGACACTTTAAATCATCAACATCAGGATGAGCAAGATAATAGGAAACTTACAACACGGTTTCCACATGTACAATCTTCTCCTATTGATCCCTCTCTTATAACAATAATAGAAGGTCAGGAAAAATTACTCATTAATCTTAAAAAGTTTCAAGAGGATCAAATCACGATTAATAAAAATATTGCAAATATGTTTAATTGTTTGAATTCTAAGATAGAAAATTTGACCATCCATGGAAAAATGTTAGAAACACACATTGTCCAACAAGCGAGCAACTTTAATAGGCAAACATGAATCTTTCCAGGACAGCTAGAGAAAAATTCAAACAATGAACATTGTAAGGCTATCTAATTAAGAAGTGGGTTAATTGTTTGAATTCTAAGATAGAAAATTTGACCATCCATGGAAAAATGTCAGAAACACACATTGTCCAACAAGCGAGCAACTGTAATAGGCAAACATGAATGTTTCCAGGACAACTAGAGAAAAATTCAAACAATGAACATTGTAAGGCTATCTGATTAAGAAGTGGGAATGAACTGAAGGATGTTCCTCGAACTGAGAATGATACACAAGTGGAAGAGAAACATACTGAGACACAACTCACTAAAGGGAACAAAATTTTGAAAAGGTGTCTAAGTATGTAGTTCCACTACCATATGTATCACCAATTCCTTTTCTCCAGAGATTTGCGAAGGCAAAATTAGAAACCATTTCTTAGGGACAAGTGTGAGTCTCATACCCATATCCGTGTGTAAAAAAATGGACGTGGGTGAACTAAAACCCACAACTATATCACTTCAATTAGTAGATAGGTTAGTTAAATTATGTATAAGCATCTTGGAGGATGTTCCTATCCAAGTTGAGAAATTTATACATTCCAATAGAATTTGCGATAGTAGAGATGGAAGAAGATGTATAAATTCTAATCATACTAGGTAGACCATTTTTGGCTACTTCTAATGCTATAATTGATGTTAAAAATGGAAAACTTTATCTAAGCATATGGGATGAAAATGTTGAATTTGATATTGCTAAATTTATTAAACAACCTTCTCTTGAGGACTCATTGTGCATGGTTGATATGTTGAACCAAGTAGTGAAAGAGGAAGTTCCTAAAGTGAAATATTATAATCTCTTGGAGAGAAGCATGATGGAAGGTGATACTTCAAATTTTGATGAGGAAGTGGTTGAGGGTAAAGAATGTATAAATGCAAGCTTAACACTCCCCTGCAAACCGCATGAGGAGAGCTTGAGGATCACACATAAATCTGATAATTGGGAGAAAGGGAAATCACCTAAAATGAAAGTAAAAACACTCCTTCCACCCTCGGGTATGAGTTCATGGGATCTTGCGTGATGATGCAGGGATCAATCGTCAAGCTAATGACGTTAAATGAGCGCTTTGTGGGAGGCAACCCACGCTAGAGGTGTATTTTTTAATTCATTAATTTTAGTGTTTTGGTGTTGGCTTTAGTGCCTCCCCGAGTTTGGAGCCTTTGTAAGAGGATGTATATAGTGTCGGCCACAAAAAAAAATCATAAACTCTAAAAACTAAAAACTAAATAAAAAATTTACATGGAAAAGTGCTAACACGATAATACCTATTAATTGCCCCATTCAAATAGGATATTTGCACCTCGGACATACGGGCCATTTGGAACCTCTTTCTCTTCTTTTGCAGGTACTTCCACTATACCCAGTAAAGTCAATCACTTATAATTGGCACATGAGTTGAGGACACTTAATACCTAACCTGCGAGTTTTCTTTTTCTTTCTCTTATTGTTTAGATTTTTACATTGGGGACAATGTAAATTTCTAATTTTGAGGGGATTTTGCATTTAGATAGTTCTATTATGTCATGTATACCATATAGATTTTAAATTTTTTTAGGTTGAATATTCGTATTATTATGCCATGTATACCATTAGCATATGTTTCATATTTCATCTATCATATGCTTTGTTCTATGTGTTGTTTGTCTGCTTTTTTAAATGAAAAGTATGCATGAATGATGATTGTTGATTTGTGACCACATTGAAGAAAAGAACTTTTGATAAAATAATAAAATGAAAGATATTAGATTTGACAATTGTGAATTAAATTTGGTTAATTAAAGGTCTTTGTTTCATAACTTTTGCTGAATGAACCAAATGTGAGAAACTTGGGCCAAACATAATAAGGGTTATGATTTGAATTGACAATTGCATAAAAACCATTTTTCTTTTATGAGTGCATAACTTTCTAAGATTGTACATTCTAAAACTTGATTTGTGACCGTTTTAAGATTGAAGTTTGTTTGTATGCATTAAAATGATAGAGACACTTAAGACTTTTTCTTTTGACCTTCAATCGTTTGCTATAAATATTGAAAACTCATTAATTGCCCACTTTTGAGCATGAACTTTAAGGATTTTTCATAGCTACTCCAATGAGGGTTTGGGGGTAATTTGGGATGTTTGGTTGAAGCAATGGGAAAGGTAAAAAGGTCATGTGTAATGAAAGAAACCATAAAAAAGTGAAAAGGTAAAAAGGTCATGTGTAATGAAAGAAACCATAAAAATGTGAAAATGAAAAAATTCATCTTTTCTCTTTTAGAAACAATATAAGAATGGATAAAAAAATTAAAAAATAATACAAAGTATACTAAAGGAGAAATGATTGAAAAAATATATTGTAAAAAGAATGGTTGATCGAAAAAGGATCATATAATAAAGTAAGACCTATTAAGAGAATCTCAATACTTCAATCAGATGTCTAAAAACTTTAAGTATTTTTGGAAATATTTGTAAGCCTTTTGAAATATCATTTCTTTGTTTATCTCACCTTAAATCATTCACCTTGGTCACATCACAACCATTTAAAGACCTGTTGATTTTTGCATGCATTCAAATACAACCAGTGACGATTTGGTTTATAATCAAGCATATGGTAATTTACTTTCATAAAAATTAGAGCGTAATACTATAACCTTTAAACACATGAGAGTGATGCGAGAAGAGTGACCATAATTCATGCAGTTGTTATGACTCAAAGACTTAACTTGAATTAAATTTGTTTATGATTGTTTTGTCTTGATGTTTGGATTGTTTAAAAACTAACATGAGATTGCTTGTTATTTTAAGTCATGGTTTCTATATCATCATTCATGCATGATTGAGAAAGTTAGACATAATACTTGCTTGAGGACAAGCAAAAGATAAGCTTGAGGGGATTTGATGAGTGTGAAATTATACTATATTTGTATTGCATTTAACTTGTATTTTAGGACATAATTAGGACTTTATGATGATTTTTAGATTTTATTTCTTTTTGTCCAGGTTGAGCGTGTGTTCTTGGCTATGCTGTGCAGTTTGAATTGATTGAAGCCAAAAAGAGTTTTGATTGGGTGCAAGAAGATGAAATTTGGTGTTGAGGTTATGCGAAGATCAATTGAAAGGCCAAAAGAAGTCGTGAATGTTATGTTTTATTCATATTTTTTAGATTTTTTTTGTTGGGCTTAACCCAATAGTTTGTAATTAGGATAAATGGAGGTTCTCCCTTAATGATTAAACACGCTTTTACACTTTACATTACAATTATCTAATTTAGAATTTGGTATTTTTCTTCTCTGTCATGAGTGAGTAATTCCCTTTGTTTTTAGGATTGTGGTTATGCCTTTTACATTTAATAAACATTTGTTCTTACTTCTATTTCATTGAGTATTGTAATTTGAATCATTAAACTGAGTTTTATTTGTGTGAGTTGTCTGCCCAACAAATTACACCTCTTAGATATATTGGGGAAGCACCGAAAGGTGAATCCAACTATATCATCATTCAGTTATTCAAACTAGAATCCTAATTCACGAGAGTAATATTAGGATTCTCGAGAGTCTCTGGAATTCATCTTGGATTGCTACAAAGCGATTGGATAGAAAGATACAAGTAAAAGATTCAATTGATAATCGTACCAGGAGAGTATGTGCGACTTCAATTGAGTACATGTGTCAGAGCTCAAGAGAAGATAACACATATCAAAGAGCAATTCACCCTCACAACTTAATTAGTTTGAACACTCAAATAAAGTTTAGTTGCCCAAACATTCCAACAGTTTGCTGTGGGTGCGCTGGTTAGGATTTAGCTGTAAGAATGTATGTGGTCGTGTGTTAAGAACTCACTGATTGTATTATTTTGGTTTTGAAAAAGTTTACCGTCAAACATGGCAACTATATGTTACTGGTTGCATTGGTTGGGGACGAAGTTAAAACATTGTCTGAGGTATAAGTGTTGGGCACCCACCTAGTCCATTGTTTTGGAATTTAAATTTTTTGAAACGTTTAAACCACATTGTAGTTGGCAAAACCAATTGGTTATAAGGTTGCAAAGGTTGGAACGTTTGGCCACTGTATAACTTGCTCAATGTTCAAATCCAGAGTGACCACTGTTTGGTTTATTTTTAAATAACATGGGAATAAAAAAAAGGAAAGAAGGATTATGGTCCATATGGCGAGACTTACCTCTGTAATTTGGTGTCTTAGGCTCCAAAATCTTTATTTATATTCAAATATAAATAATGAATTAAGCGTTCAAGGGAAATGTATGTTTTGGACTATAAGATTGTTTGACATTTTAAGTGAACATATAAATATAAGAAGTCATCAAAGTGACATCTTTTTGTGTAAATTATTTATAATAAATGTCAAATGGTAGTGTGTTTATGTATACATGTGAGTATTAATTGGTTTAAAGGAAGATTATCTGGATAATATATACACATGTTATGATAAACATGTGATAATTATAAAGTTGCATATGTAAATGATAAATTAGTCCAAATAAGGGTTTTTGTTTGACATGCATTGTAATCAATGTTTAACCATTATAACATGAGTTTCATTATCAATTCATATGGAATATCAAGCCAATTGTATGTTTGTAGTTTTATGCGAATAATGTTCAGCCCAAAAGAATATTACTATTTGTCCAAAATTACAAACATACTTGTGGTAATAAATTTGTGATAATCATATGATTTTCCATTTGAATAATAAGTCGGTCCAAAGAAAGGGTTATTGTTTGACATGACTGATTATCAATATCTGATTACTACATTGAGTGTACCACTTACAAGTTAATATTTTTGTCCAAAGACTGAATATTAATGTTGTGCTAGGTAACTCGTGATATGCCCCACCATTATTTAAATTTAATGGTTAACATTGATTATGAGTTTAATTGCAAGAATGATTGCAATATGTTTTGTTCTTTGTTTTATTGAATTCTTTGCTTTTATAATGTCTGCGAATATATTCTACAGTCTTCCTAAATTGCACTAACTTTAAGAATTAAGGAGAAAATGTTATGTTTGTTCTCTAATGCATGGATCTAAACCTTGCACCTTAGGAATGAACAACTCATTAATTTTAAGGAAGTTCCATTAAGGATAAAGAGAACTATGAGGAATGAGAATGTTCAAATAACATGAGTCAAGTCCATTAAGTATGCAATTCCAGGACTATTCATGGGTGCAATGTTTTGGGAAGAAATTTTAAAGTTAAATATATATATATTAGATTCCTTATGTGTTGCCTAAGTAAGTATAATGTATATAAAAAAGTTGTGCACATTAGGATATTGTGTACTTTGTTAGAATGCAAATATTTAAGTAATTCAGTGACAAATAATTGGAAGGAAGTCAATTAGGTTATAAAATACTTATAAAAAACAAAGAAATTATATTCTCATATACATAAAGTGATTCAGTTAGAGATCATTAGGTATTGTTATTTAGTTTTGTTAGATATCAATATAATTGAAAATTCATCTATAGCTTCATCTATTAGGTGGATGAAGAGTTACTATGGAAAGTACTAAGCAGACACTTATAGCTTCATTTGTTATAGTAGTAATTTTCATAGCTTATTATGAGACATCTAATTATGGTATATGGCAATGCTATTGTCACTTGTCTGCTAATTTGGATATATTGAAGTATCATTAAAGTTATCTTGTGACAAAAAGGTTAACATTGCTTCATCTCATTTAAAGAAACAGTTTAGAGTGGTCAAATGTCTATAGAGCATATTGACACAAAATCCATGGTCGCAGATTTGCTCACTAAAATTTTATCATCTAAGGTCTTTCACAAGTACATTGCTCATATGAGTATTGTATCACTTGAGAATATTTTTGTTCAGTGAGAGTTTATATTTGAGTGTTCTCCTTATATAGACATGTTTATGGATATGGATATATTTTTCTGCAGAATAAAATTTATGGTTATATTTATGGGATCTCATAAAGTAAAGGAGTACCAATTGAAAATTGACATGTATAGATCATGTTCATGTGATTTCCATGCTACACATTTCATGATTGATTTAATGTCATTTAGTTGTGTTAATATTAGTGATCATTGATTGGTTTAGTTAAGATTGATATATCGAAAGCCGCTTTGGTTCTATATATTAATATAATTAATGGACGAGATAAGAATATGTTTGAGGTTTACAATGACATATTTTTGAGCTCATAAAGTCTAACACAATTTATAAAATTACATATATGGTCAGTGCAAAATTGTGAGAAATTTTGGGTCACACATGTAATATTTAAGTGTGATTATGATCATTACTTTAAGTAGCCAAATTAAAGTGATCTAATTCAAGTAATGTATGTAGCTATAGACATAATTGTCATGAAAATTATTGTGTAGATACCTAAAGTCTTACTTCTATTTTTATGATAACCAAAATTGGAAATAAGAAATGAAGTAGCTTAAGTCTTCATAGAAGTGTATGCACTTCTTAAAGATAAGGGGTTATGGTCTCCAATTGCAGACAACAACATGATATAACACAAGACACAAAGTCACTCCCTACATCCCATTAGAGGAGAAACTAAGGCTAAAGGTGGTCTATAATTGGAAGGCCAAAGAACCGACATGTTCTACTATGAACATTCATTTGCAAACAATGACCAAGGACATTGAGTTGATGGATACATGATGAAAGATGGTATGAAGTTTATTCATTACCAGGGGCAGATGATAACAAGAGCAGGTGGGGGCAACTACCCCTCTTGAAAATTTTAAAATAATTATTAAAATATTTTTTTTTATTGTTTTACCTATTGAAATGTATCTATTGTTCCACAAAATGTGTCGCTCAATGTACCATGTGTTGCAGTTAAATAGAAAAATACTTTATTATTCAACTTCTTGTTGGATACCAGCATGTCAAAACACACGTAGAGGGGGGTGAAGAGGTGTAGCATATCACTTATTCCGCTTTTCCGATATTTTGCGTAGATCTAAGAACTATTGCACTTTATTGATTAAGCTTGGTTTTAATCGATTAAGCAGTGCTTGGATTTAATCGATTATGCTTGTGGATAATCGATTATCCTAAATCTTGCACCTTGATTTTAAGGTTTCTTGCACATCAAGTTACCGATTACCAATCTTTACACAACCAATTCATTAAAGAATTTACAGAATGATAACAACACAAATTATAACATGCAACTCAGAATTAATCAATTAAAAAGAATGTAAAGATCAAAAGTAAAGGAGATAAGGGATAGAAAATTGTGCACAAAGAATTTTTATCCTAGTTCGTTTGCGGTCCACTACAAACTACATCCAGGCCACCCCATGTGATTTTGGGAGATTTTTCTTCACTATTAAAATTGGTGTTTGTGTACACGCACATTTCCAATTACAGCAAGACTAAGACACTTCTTTCTTGGCACCTATGAGCTTCACAACTTTGGTTTGACATATCTAACTCACCTTCTTGGATCTCCTATGCTTTCATGATTCGGCCCCAACCTAGGTATCGCTCGAACAAGACCTCCTAGTCTTTGTGAAGATTGTCAATATCTCCCTTGAGGTGATACTACTCACCAAGAGATCAACTTCCTTGTTCGTCATTGTTTTTGATGATTTGTCTTGAGTACTTAATACTTGGATACAATGGTTAAACTCAATCCTGAACTCTAAGCAGAAAAATCCACAAGAACCTAATCTAAAGGTGAATTAATGCAAAGGGTTTCCGTAAAATAGTTTGCACACTTTAACAGAAAAAATATTTTCCTTACTTCACTCTTAAAGAAATCAAGAAACCTATGCAAGAATGCAAGGCATGAAAAAACCTAGAGATATATGCAATGATATGAATATCTAAGCCCTATTCAGAATGCTATCATTCTCTAAGCTCTCTTAATGCAATTTCTGACTCTAATGCAATGTATGAAAATGAATGTTCAAGTTATGCCACATGAGCTAGAATTACAGCCTTTATAGAAAACACATTAATGCTATAACTAATCGATTATATTGTGTCTTAATTGATTACCGAGCTATTAAAAACTGGTTTTCTATTATGTCTTTATTGATTAACCAATGACTTAATCGATTAACACACCATAAGTTGCAGATTGGTTAGCTACTATAATTCTGATAATCGATTAACATTATACATAATCGATTAAATTATTTATAGCATGTATTTAATCGATTATATACAACACATAATCGATTATGTTGTATAAACTTTAGTTTCTTGATGAATGGTAAACTACCTATATGACATGTGATGATGCAATACATGCTTTTAAAATATGTTATACATTTAATGCACGAAAACATATATGTTGATGCATGAGCTTAGTTATCATATAATTTCTAGATGTTATATCTCAATTTTAGTCTTGTTCATTTTACATTATTGTGAGACTCCCACCTAGGTTTACCTAACCTAGACTCAACCTAAGGAAATCATCTTAAGACTTCTAGTAAAGTAAAATTACAATGCCCTAAGTCTATAGATTTCACCATTGAGTCTTCGGCTTGTTGTTTGTTGCAAGATCTTCAATCTTTCTTGTATGTCCATTGTCTTCATCAAAATCAAGGTCATCTTCAAATATGCAAGTCTTAACTCTTTGCACTTTCAATTTCCCCATGCTTGATGATGACAAACTCTACACCAAATCCTTGTTTGATGAGCTTGATGATGATCAGGAAATGTTTGCAAAAGGTTGGAAAATATCAAAGTTGTGCTGCTCCTCCTCACTTTGTTCTCCCCCTCAACCAAGCAATGAGGTGAAAAATTAAAGCGAATGTAGGTAGCATACTCACAGAAGCTAAACAACCTATAAAACACTTCAAACAAGAATACAACACCTTTCTCCCCCTTTTGACATTATCAAAAAACATAAGCATTAATATGATAATAGCTGGCCAAAAGTAAGAAGAGATATAAAAGTTTGTGAAAACGAACTATTCTTAATCGATTAAGTATGGGTTGTAATCACTTAATCAGTTTTAAGAACTTTGAACAAGTGCACTGATTTCTTCATTTAATCGATTAACATCTGCGTTTAATCGATTAAACTGACTAAAAACAGAATATGGACAAGATTTATATGACATATCAATCATGTATATAAGCAATCAGTCATGGAATGATTAATATGACAAATTTATTCAGTTAAGACATATATTAATCAAACATATATGATATATACTTAAGATAAGATCAAGATTCTCATACAAACATAATCCATAGTTTATCGACATAGTTAAACAGAGTTCAACAAGATATGAAATAGCAATGTGCAACAAGTACATAACATGAGTGTCACCAAAATATAGTACAAACAGATTAAAGCACCTATTAATCGATTAAGACTCATTAAAGTCTTAATTTTCTGAAAAAGTTTAGCCTAGTTAATCGATTAATGAAAGACTTAATCAATTAAATGTTAGAAAACAAAATGCTAAAGCTACTAGAACTCAGTTTAATCGTTTATGACACAGGTTAATCATTAATATCAGTAAAATCACAAATTTGAGTACATTTTTTAGAATGGTATGGCATGCTAAGACACTTAACCTAAGAATCTATTCTAGACAGAATTAAACACTTCTAGCGCATAAACATAGAATCATGAATACAATTTATAAGCATAGAGGAATCATGCATTCAACATATATTACAAAGATAAACATATTGATCATGCAAAGGCACACAATACCATTAACCAAACTAGTTGAGATATTGTTCATCAAGAATTCAAGTTATCTTCTAAGAACAAAGAATGTATCACGTGGAAGGGGCTTGATGAAAATATCTGCTAGTTGTTTAGTGGTTTTAACAAATTCAAGTACACAATCACCTTTTTGAACATGATCACACAAGAAATGATGCCTTATTTCTATATGATTGGTCCTTGAATGAAAAAAAAGTATTCTTTGATAGGTTTATGGCACTTGTATTATCGCATTTAATCGATATCTTTTCTAGCTTGAGCCCAAAATCCATAAGTTGTTGCTTGATCCAAAGGATTTGAGTGCAACACACACCAGTGGTAATGTATTCAGCTTTAGCGGTGGATAAAGTAACACAATCTTGGTTTTTGTTGTGCTATGACACTAAGGAGCTGTCTAAAAGGTGGCAAGTTCCACTAGTGCTTTTCTGATCCAATTTACAACCAGTGAATCAAAATCGGAATATCCTACCAAGGATAGTGAGGCATCTCATGATTTGTTTAACAGAACTAAAATGCGATTCTTTAGGCATAGATTGATATCTCGTACACATACAAACACAAAACATTATATCAGGGTGACTCGTAGTTAAATATAGTAATGAGTCTATTACGTCACGATACTTAGTTACCACTACCGCTTTTCCTTTTTCGTCTTTATCTATGTAACAGGAGGATGCCATCGGTGTAGATGCTTCTTTGCACTTTTCCATCTCAAACTTGTGAAGTAGCTCTTTGCAATATTTCAACTCGTGGACAAATATTGCGCTTTTCATTTGCTTAATTTGTAATCCGAGGAAGAAAGTATGCTCCCCCTCATTGACATTTCAAATTCTTCATGCATCAAATCAAAAAACTCCTTGCACAGGAGGTCGTTAGTAGCTCCAAAGATAATATCAGCAACATATATTTGCACTTACAAAACATGATTATCTAATTTTTAGATAAAGAACGTTATTTTAACCTTGCTCCTTAAAGAAAGGTACTCAGTCTATCATACCAAGCTCGAGGAGCTTGTTTCAGACCATAAAGTGTCTTTTTCTGTTTATAAACATTGTTCAGGAATTTATAGTTTTCAAAATCGGGCGATTGCTCAACATTAACCTCTTCTTGAATAAATCCATTCAAGAAGGCGCTCTTGACATCCATTTGGAACAATGTAAAGTTCATGATCGATCCAAACGCCAATAGCATCCTAATGGCCTCTAACCTTGCAATAGAAGCATAGGTCTCATCGTAATCGATACCTTCCTCCTAGTTGTATCCCTTGGCCACTAGGCGTGCTTTGTTTCGTGTTATTAAGCCAGATTCATCGAGTTTTTTTTCTGAAGATCCATTTGGTGTCAATTATCAGATGATCTTTTGGTTTGGGGACCAAGTCCCACACATTATTTCGTTCAAATTGGTTTAGCTCTTCTTGCATATCTATACCCTAGTGCTCATCCTCTATGGCCTCATCTATGGTCTTAGGCTCTATTTGCGATACGAAAGCTACAACATGACATTTCTCTACTCTTTTGGAGACGATTCGTCAAAATGAACATGGATTGACTCTTCTACATGCATGGTTTATTTGTTAAAAACTCTAAATGCCTTACTATGCATCGAATACCTAGAAATATCCCTCATCTACATTTGAATCAAACTTTCCTATAGTATGTTTTCTATTGTTTAAAATAAAACATTTGCATCCAAAAGCGTGAAGATAAGATATACTAGGTTTTCGGCCTTAAAAAAGTTCATAAGGAGTTTTTACAGGTTTAGGTCTTAGGAGTACTCGATTTATTACATAGCAGACCATATGCACTGCATCGGTCCAAAAATATTTAGGCCTTGGCCAACTCCTCTAATATGTGATTTTTCCTATCAACAACTCTATTTTGTTGAGGAGTTCGAGGAGCCGAGTATTGGAGCAGGATACCATGCTTATTGCCAAACTTGTCGAACATGTGGTTTTCAAATTCACCACCATGGTCGCTACGTATATATACTATCTAAAGGTTAAGTTGATTTTGTATTTGCTTGGCTAAGTTTTTGAAGGATTTGAAAGCATAACCTTTTACATAAAGGAACAAAGTCCATATAAATCTAGAGAAATCATCCACGATTACCAAAGCGTAGTAACCACCTCCAAAACTCATAATTTGTGATGGTCCAAACAAGTCCATACGGAGAAGCTCCAATGGCCTTGTTGTGGATATCACATTTTTCAATGCAAATGAGTTCTTGACTTGCTTACACCTTTGTCAAGTGTCGCAAGTTTCTTTAGTTTTGAAATTAAGTTTAGGTAGTCCATCAACCAAATCTTGAGATGATAATTTATCTAGATGTTTAATATGGACATGTGCAACACGTCTACACCAAAGCCAGATGTCACTTTCTTTAGATATAAAACATTTTGAAATATAATGACATCTTCTAAATTAACCATATAGATATTATTTATACGATGACCGACAAACTTAACATTATTATATATAATGTCACAAATAATACAACAATCAGAATCGAGGGATACTCAATTACCTTTGTTGCATAATTAGCTTATACACTATAGGTTGTGCTCCAAGCCTTCCACATAGAGCACGTTCTCGATCACTACTTGTGAGATATTTCCAATTGTCCCAATGCCAAGTATTTTCCCTCGGTTGTTGTCGCTATAGGTGACATACCCTTTGTCTTTAAGTGAAAGATCAAGGAATTTAGATATATCACTAGTCATATGCCTCGAGCAGCTGCTATCCAAATACCAGTGTTGTCCATGCGTTCGAAGGCATATCTACAGAATAAATTACTTGTCTTGTTTAGGTACCCAAGTGATATTGGGTCCCTTTTTGTTAGTAACCAAGGGACTTTGTCCATTTTTCACCGGAACATAAGTACCATTAGGCATACCATACTTCCTAATATAAAATGCAATGGAGGTATGACCATGAGTGTCGTAGTAGAAACATATAGGCATGCGAATATGTGACTTTTTATGAGTATAGACTACAAGTCTTCTATATGGCATTTTCTTATTAGTTGGGGGTTTATATCATATTCATGCATGGTTACTAGCATTTCTTGATTCAACAAGTAATGTGTCTAGGTTATCTCTACTATATCTAAGCTTTGCGAGTTTTTTTTTTAATTTGAAATTTTCAGTTTGCAAAGTCTCACAAGTATCGCATATAACACGTTGACATAAGTTATTTTTAGATCAGTCACATTAGTTGCAAGAGTAGATTAAATCAAGAGTTTTATATTATAATTTTAGTTCATCTAACCCTTTTTGCATCTAAATAATTTGTTGTTCATGCACTAGGATTACCCGTTTTCTATCTACGTTAATCCTATCAAGCTTTTTCAATTCCTCATATAATTCAACATAAGCATTATATAATTCATCATAGGGAGGGGAATCATCGGAATAAGATGAAGTGTCATAATATACCTCATATGTATCATCCTGACCACTCGAGCTGCAGGCTTCTTGCGTTTTTACCATTAAGCATAGTTTCACAGACTCCTCCATGTTGGATGTGCTTGATGTTGATTCCTCATCGGGAACATCCCATACGATATACACTTTATTTGACTTGAAGTCTCGATGAGTACTCTTCTTGGATTCAACCGTTTTTAGGTAAGTCAGACATTGGAACCTCATATGTCCAGCTTTCCCACACTTGTGGCAAGTGAAGCACTCTTTCGGGATCTTGTCTTTCTTAGTTGATTTTCGCGCTTCCTTCTTTTGGAACCTCTTGAATCCTCCTCTTTTCTAAAAGAATTTCCCAAATTTTCGTATCAGGAGATTCAAAGTTTCCTCGTCCAGATTGTAGTCAGAATCATCATCCTCTTTATCTTCTTGATCTTGTGAAGTGGTAGCCTTGAGAGAGATGTCTTTCTTCTTCCTATATGAATCCTCGTGCATCGTCAATCACCCTAAATCCATCCCGTGCTCTTGGAGTTTGCCAAATAATGTTGCTAGAGGCATGGAATCCTGATCTTTCGACTCCATCATTGCGGTTACTTTTGGTTGCCATTTCCTATCAAGACAACACAAAACTTTATTCGTTAGTTCACCTTTAGAAAATGATTTATCAAGGGCAACTAAATGGTTAACTATATGAGTAAATTGTTTCTGCATTTCACTATTAGATTCGTTTGGTAACATACGAAATAACTCATACTTGTGTGTTAGTGCATTTAGTCTGGCGCGCTTAATCTTGCTAGTGTCTTCATGGGTCACTTGTAAAGTATCCAACATTTCTTTCGCATTTTGGCACTACGAAACCCTAAAAAACTCATCATACGATAATGTCGATGTGATAATATTTTTTCCTCGAAGGTTATGCTGAACCTTTCTACGTTCATCATCGGTCCATATACTTTTTGGCTTTTCTTTAGGTTCATCGTCCACCAAGTGTAATGGAATGAACGAACCATTGACCACGGATTCCCAAATATTTGTGTCAATCGCCTCGATGAAGATCTTCATGCGCACATTCCATTAGGCATACCCCTCGCCACTAAATATCGGAGGGTGGTTGATGGATGCGCCATCTCCACCAAAAGGGTTAGTGGAATTCATAATGCTATCCCCTAGCATCAAACGAATACGCGGTCAAGCTAGCACTTTTGTACTAGCTCTGATACCACTTGTTGAGTACCAACAGGTCAGAACACACCTAGAAGAGGGTGAATAGGTGTAGCGAATCACTTATTCCGCTTTTCTGATATTTTGTGCAAATCTAAAAACTGCTACACTTAATCGATTAAGTCTGGTATTAATCGATTACTCAGTGCTTGGATTTAATCGATTATGCTTGTGGATAATAGATTATCCTGAATTTTGCACTTCTTGATTTTAAGGTTTCTTGCACAACAAGTTACCGATTACCAATCTTTACACAATCAATTGATTAAAGAAGTTAGAGAATGATAACAACACATATTAAAATAGGCAACTCATAATTAATCAATTAACAAGAATGTAAAGATCGAAAGTAAAGGAGATAAGGGATAGAAAATTGTGCACAAGGAATTTTTATGCTAGTTCGTTTATGGTCCACTGCAAGCTATATCTAGGCTTCCCCTTGTGATCTTGGAAGATTTTTCTTCACTATTGAAATTGGTGTTTGTATACACGCAACTCGCGATTCAGCCTCAGCCTAGGTATCGCTCGAACCAAGACCTCCTAGTCTTTGTGAATATTGTCAAGATCTTTCTTGAGGTGATACTACTCACCAAGAGATCAAATTCCTTGTTCGTCACTGTTTTCAAAGAGTTGTTTTGAGTACTTAATACTCGGATACAACGATTAAAATTAATACTAAACTCTAAGAAGAAAAAACCCACAAGAATCAAATCTAAATGAGAATTAATGCAAAGGGTTTTCACAAAAAGGTTTGCACACTTTTCGAGAAAAATATTTTCCTTACTTCACTCTTAAAGAAATCAAGAAACATATACAAGAATACAATGCATTGAAAAACCTAGAGATATATGCAATGATATAAATATCTAAGCACTATTCAGAATGCTATCACTCTAAGCTCTATTAATGCAATTTCTCACTCTAACGCAATGTATGAAAATGAATGTTCAAGTTATGCCACATGGGCTAGAATTACAGCCTTTATAGAAAACACACTAATGTTGTCATTAATCGATTATATTCTGTCTTAATCGATTAACGAGCTGTTAAAAACTAGTTTTCTATTATATCTTAATCGATTAACTAATGACTTAATCGATTAACACACTATAAGTTTCAGATTGGTTAGGTACTGTAATTTTGATAATTGATTAACACTATACAAAATCGATTAAATGATTTCTCACATGCATTTAATCGATTATATACAACACATAATCGATTATGCTGTATAAACTTTAGGTTCTTGATGAATGGTAAACTACCTATATGACATGTGATCATGCAATACATTTTTTTCAAATATGTTATACCTTTAATGCACAAAACCATGTATGTAGATGCATGAGCTTACTTATCATATAATTTCTAGATGTTATGTCTCAATTTTAGTCTTGTTCATTTTAAGTTCTTATAAGACTCTCACCTAGGTTTACCTTACCTAGACTCGATCTAAGGCAATCATCTTAAGACTTCTAGTAAAGTAATATTACAATGTCCTAAGTCTATAGATTTCACCCTTGAGTCTTCGGCTTGTTGTTTGTTGCAAGATCTTCAAGCTTTCTTGTATGTCCATTGTCTTCATCAAAACCATGGTCATTTTCAAATATGCAAGTCTTGACTCTTTGTACTTTCACTTCTAAATTATAAAATACATTTTTTAACCAATCATAACTAAGTGACACATTTTTAGAACAATATATGTATTCCCTTTACCTACACCTAAAAGATGTGTTTATGGAGATATTCATTTGAGCTTACATATTCTTTAGTTTGTAGCTTCATAAATAAATATAGTGAATTTTGTCTCGTCCTTCTAAAAATTATATATAATGGATTCAATTCTCTTACACGTGTAGATGTCGATGTTGCTTATAATAATATGACTTCATTTGAGTTCATAATTATTTTACAAAGAGATTATATATGATTAATAATATATATCCTAAGAATGCTTAAAGTCATTTAATATTGATAATATACAAACTTTTGTCTAACAATTATATGCTATAGATTTTAATGAGTCAGAGAATATTAGTTTGAGATGTTAATTTCAACATTTTATTATTGGTGTCGTTAGCTTCAAGTTTGAAAAACTCTCTACCCTATGTTGTTAATCATATATTCATTTATCAAGTTATTTATCTTATCTTAATTATTGTGGTTCAGCTAACATAAATATCATTTTCATCAATGAAAATAACCAAACAAAATTATGAAGGAAGATAAAAGACAAATTTATTGCAGACAACATAATGATTAATATTAAAAAGGAAATATCTAAAAAATTTACTTCTAATGAGGTATATTGTTGCCCCTCCTAAAGTTTACATCAAGATTCACCATTGTTCATCATATTCTCATATGAATATATTAAGGTACGCTTCCGCTCAAGTTCTAGTTTTATATCTATTCTCGATGATATGACATGAATGATTTTAGCCACATGATGATAGTATTCATCATCTTTACATCAGGAATGAAGAGCTTTGAATCATTGAAGGCTTAGTACTATTTATTAAAATTTCTTTTCATTGAATATCTCTGGCCATGGTTTTTAGCAAAAGCAGCTCATCACCTCTTAGGCAGAGCACATCTAACTTCTAATGAAATTGGTGCATGCAAGATTCTCATCACGAGTTAGTGATAGCAGAGGTAATTTACCTTTTGTTCTTTCAATCTATGCTTAATGTAACTAAAACATGTTACTTCATGATTTCTGCCTTATATTTATGTGACAAGAGAAGTGTCATTAACAAAGAGGAGAAGGAGATAAGCCATCCTCCAATAATAGAAGTAAAGAATAAACCACCAAAAGTAAAATTATTAGGAGATGCAACCAAGGCTTCAAACTAAAAAAATTGTTAGTTAAATTACTCGATGAATCAATTTGATTCCACGTGTATAATATTGAAGTTATGATATGTGATTTTAAAAAAAAAATTATTATTACCAATAAAGAATTGGTTTAATAGTATAAAGTTCTAATTAATCACCAAATATTGTATAAGGTTAAAATTTAATCTAGGAACGATACTTTCTATGAGAAATAATCACACATCCAAAATTAATTAATTAATTATTTATTCACAAGGTGGAGAAATATCTTTAAGTTATCACTAAAAATTAATTTAAGAGTTTAAACATTCTACACCAGATGCAAACCTAAAATGTAATTCAGTTATGATAAATCATTTTTGGAATATTTATTATACCACATTAATCTCAAATTTACTTATATAATTTCAGTAAAAAAAATCAAAGAATAATATATTATCGACCCATCCAATGTCAAAATAGTAGTATAATTCATTCATATGGCATATATTTCCTTAAGTATTATTCATGACATTTGTGTCATGCTACACGAATATATTATTACCACTAATTCGAAATCGCCGGTAATTGCTGATTAATAACTTTATGTATAAACATTACATGCAGGCTTAGAATATGTTAAAGTTTTGCCACAAAATAGGAAACCAAATCTGGATTTATTCACTGTATCGTAGGTATTATATGTATTTTTCTTCATTGCTGTTAAGTAGGATTAACATCAGCCATATTGATGGTGATTTGTTGTAACCTTGACTAAGATATTCCTAGGCATAGTTTAAGGAGATATTATAGGGATATGTTTAGAGATTCTGGTAGAAAATAACAGCAACATACTTTGTATATATTGGTGTTTACCATATGTAAAGAATAACACAGAATCTTTCTATAATTCATTATGGCATCAGAGCATGGTACTAATGAAGGAAAATCTGTAATGAAAAATGAGATGGTGAAGAAGACACCATCTCCTTATGATCTGAACTCTAATGACAATCCAGGAAGCATAATCACCCAAGTCCAACTACGGGGTGAAAATTATGATGAATGGGAAAAAGCTATGAGAACCTCGTTACGTGCACGACGTAAATGGGGATTCGTGGAAGGCATTGTGAAACAGCCGAATGAGGAGTCACCAGAAATGGAGGATTGGTGGACTGTGCAATCAATGGTGGTGTCTTGGATCCTAAACACCATTGAAGCTTCTCTACGTTCTACTATTTCCTATACTGAAAATGCAAAGGCATTGTGGGACGACATCAAAGAACGGTTTTCAGTTGCGAATGGGCCAAGGGTTCAACAACTGAAATCAGAACTCGCTGGATGAAAACAAGAAGGAATGGCCATGGTAAATTACTATGGAAAACTCAAGGCACTGTGGGATGAGTTGGGAAATTACCAGCAGATACCAACATGCACATGTAAAGGGTGCCAATGTGACATCAAGGCAAAGTTAGCGAAACAAAGGGAAGAAGAGAAGGTGCATCAATTCTTGATGGGATTAGATGATGTACTATATGGAACAACTCGCTTGAATCTTCTTGCAACAGATCTTCTACCATCATTGAATCGAGTGTATGCCACATTGATACAGGAAGAACGTGTAAAGGCCATTACTAGAACGAAAGAAGAAAGAACGGAAGTTGTTGGCCTAGCTGTGCAGACCAGTGGAAAAATGAGAGGACGTAGAAACACAAAAGACAAAGGTATAGTCTGTTCAAACTGCAATCGAACAGGACATGATACCATGAGTTGTTTCCAACTTGTTGGATATCCGGAATGGTGGGGTGATAGGCCATGCCAAGAAGCCAAGGGATTTGCTCGAGTGAAAGCACGACAACAAGGACGTGGCAGAGGCACAACTATGCGTGCAAATGCTGCCCAAGCAAATGTTGGAAGAACAGTTGAGGTGATGACTAATGCAGACAAGGGAGGACTGACAGGACTAAGCCCAGAACAATGGCAAACTCTGGTGGAGATCCTAAACAACCAAAAAGGAAATTCCAGTGACAAAATGACAGGTAAAAATGCTTGGATCATCGATACGGGGGCCTCAAACCACATGACAAGAAATTTGAGATCTCTCCAGGAATTGAGGAATGTTCAGGGATGTCATGTGGGACTTCCAGATGGGCAGAAAGTCATTGCAACTAAGGAGGGAACAACAACTCTTGAAGGAGGCTTGAGGATAAGCAATGTGTTATATGTGCCAAAACTGAAGTGCAGCTTAATATCCGTGTCACAATTAACAGATGAAACAAATTGTATTATGCACTTCACTAATTCTTTGTGTGTAATGCAGGACCGCACTTCGAGGATGCTGATTGGTTTGGGTGAACGAATAGATGGGCTCTATTATTTCAGAGGGATGCGACAAGAAAAAGCTTTCAAAGTTGAAGGTGGGCTGTCACTTGATCTTTGGCATAGGCGCATGGGACATCCTTCTTTCAAGATTACTAAGTTAGCTTCAAATATTAGTAGCAAGAATACAGATTATGAAAATAAGTCATGTGATGTTTGCCAAAGAGCTAGGCAAACTAGAGATAGTTTTCCTTTAAGCAATCATAAAGCTTCTAATGCATTTGAGTTAGTTCACTATGATCCATAGGGACCTTATAGAACACCATCCTCATGTGGTGCTTATTATTTTTTAACTATAGTAGATGATTATTCTCGAGCAGTTTGGATTTTATTGTTGTTAGACAAACGGGAAGCACCTCGTGCATTGTTAAACTTTATTGCATTAACAACAAGACAATATGGAAAGGAAGTTAAAATGATTCGAAGTGACAATGGAACAGAATTTACGTGTTTAAAAACTAATTTTCGTGAACTTGGAATAATGTTTCAATCATCATGCACTGGAACGCCTCAACAAAATGGACGCGTTGAAAGGAAGCACAGACACATACTTAATGTGGCTCGGGCATTGAGATTTCAAGGTAATCTTCCTATTTTCTTCTGGGGTGAATGTATTTTAACAGCTGGGTATTTGATAAATAGAACACCTACACCATTGCTAAATGGAAAATCTCCTTATGATGTGTTAAATGGGAAACCACCTTCATACGATCATCTTAGAGTTTTTGGATCTCTTTGTTATGCACATAACCAAGGAAGAAAAGGTGACAAGTTTGCTAGCCGAAGTAGGAAGTATATGTTTGTAGGCTACCCACATGGACAAAAAAGATGGAAATTATTTGACTTGGACACTAATACTTATTTTGTATTGAGAGATGTTGATTTTTTTGAAGCTGAATTTCCTTTTGGTCCAGCTATTGTGCCCTATAGAAATGAGGTTGTGACATCTATGCTAGATGAAGGAACCATTGTTGACTCTGCGAATGATGACAACACACCACTCACAAGTGTCGCGCTGCCACAAGATGAGACCACTGCTGATGTGAGGGGGGGCACTAGTCAAGGAGGTGTGCCACATGTTGACCACATACCGTCAAATGATCACACTGCCACTGCTGGACCAACAGTAAACGTGGAGCAGCTTGGTCGAGGCAAACACACTAAAATTCCTTCTATAAGACTGCGAGATTGCATGACTAATACAGTGCAAGCATCCATGAGCCCATCTACTCGTTCTTCACAACACCAATCCAATGTGCGGTATCCTATTGTTCATTACGCTAACTGTGAAAAATTCTCTTTGCAACATCGCAAGTTTCTTGCAGCTGTTACAACAGACAGAGAGCCAATGCTCTTTACAGAAGCTGTCAAAGACAGCAGATGGCGCTTAGCAATGCAACAAGAAATACAAGCTCTTGAAGCTAATAACACATGGACAGTGTGTTCTTTGTCGGTGAATAAAAGGGCCTTGGGATGCAAGTGGGTCTATAAAATCAAGCATCATTCTGATGGAACCATAGAACGCTTTAAAGCTCGATTGGTTATTCTTGGAAATCATCAAGTTGAAGGCATCGATTACACTGAAACTTTTGCTCCAGTGGCAAAAATGGTCACTGTGCGCATTGTTTTAGCAGTTGCTGCAGCAAAGAGGTGGGAACTTCACCAAATGGACGTCCATAATGCATTTCTCCATGGTGATTTGTCAAAAAAGATCTTCATGAAATTCCCTCCTGATTTTCGTCCTTCTCAACCAGGTATGGTTTGTAAACTTAGAAAATCCTTGTATGGTTTGAAGCAAGCTCCGCGTTGTTGGTTTGCCAAGTTATCTATGGCTCTCAAAGACTATGGTTTCAAGCGATCCTACTCTGACTACTCTTTGTTTACACTCCATGATAAAGACATACAAGTTGTGGTCCTCGTGTATGTTGATGATTTGATTGTTTGTGGGAATGATCCTCACTCTATCCAACGATTCAAAGACTACTTGAGTAGTCGTTTTCATATGAAAGATTTGGGACCATTAAAAGCTATCGTAGGCTGGTGGGTCGACTAATTTATCTTTATTTTACACGCCCTGAATTATCTTATTGTGTCCATGTACTCTCACAGTTTATGCTGCAACCATGCACAGAGCATTGGGACGCTGCCTTGCGTGTGGTTAGGTACCTCAAAGGAAATCCTGGACAAGGAGTTATCTTGGATAGTAACTGTGATCTGCAGCTTCATGGTTGGTATGACTCTGACTGGGCTGCTTGCCCTCTTACTCGTAGGTCTCTTACAGGATGGATTATTTTCTTGGGTCGCTCTCCTATTTC
This sequence comes from Lupinus angustifolius, assembly GCF_001865875.1. NCBI lineage: Eukaryota > Viridiplantae > Streptophyta > Magnoliopsida > Fabales > Fabaceae > Lupinus > Lupinus angustifolius. The sequence continues at coordinate 25,671,391 of NC_032014.1, forward strand.
TTGGAAAACCAAAAAGCAACATACAGTGGCTCGTTCGTCAGCTGAAGCTGAGTATCGTTCCATGGCCAACACAACGTGTGAGTTGAAGTGGATAAAGGGGGTTCTTAAAAGTCTTGGGATCATTCATTCATTGCCAATGGAACTCTACGGTGATAGGCAAGCTACATTGCACATTGCAAGAAATCCCGTTTTCCATGAGCGTACCAAACATATTGAAGTGGATTGTCACTTTCTCCGTGATGAAATTGTTGTCACAATCTGCATTCATCTTATGTTCCAACTCATGCACAACTTGCAGATACTTTTACCAAAGCCTTGGGTCGTGCCCAGTTTCATGTCTTACTTGGCAAGTTGGGCATTTGGACTCCACATGCACCAACTTGAGGGGGGATAATAGGAAATCAAATCTGGATTTATTCACTGTATCGTAGGTATTATATGTATTTATCTTCATTGTTGTTAAGTAGGATTAATATCATCCATATTGATGGTGATTTGCTGTAACCTTGACCAAGATATTCCTAGGCATAGTTTAAGGAGATATTATAGGGATATGTTTAGAGATTCTGGTAGAAAATACCAGCAACATACTTTGTATATATTGGTGTTTACCATATGTAAAGAATAACACAGAATCTTTCCATAATTCATTACAAATGTTCATCTATTCTGGTTTCATCTCTCACTATAAGGGTGGTGAAGGTGATAATGGTGGTAAGCACGAGAACCTTTCATAGAGACAACAAACATTTTGCTTGTTGTTGTGATGTTGTTTTTTTGTATTACCAATGATATTTTTTTTATCTTTTGGGGTACCTGACTACCCTCTCAACACTCATCTAGTGAAACCTTACACAACTAGATTAACGCTTTGTTGGTTGTGATGTTGTTCAATGTGTGTGTTATTTACGGTTAATTCGGTTGGAGGGAAGAAAGTAAGAAGAGAGAAATATATGAGAAAGATAATAAAAAATGATAAAGAAACAATTTTATTTCCCACTCTTTCTCTCCCATTTTCTCTTCATAAGAGAGAAGAAAGAATTTTGGTGAGGACCACTTCATTTTTTACTCTCTTCTCAACCAAAGGAGAGAAGAGATTATTTCTCTTCAACTTCTCTCTTCTCATTCTCTTTTACTCTCTCTTTTTATATTAATTTATACCAGCAAAGATTTGGTAAAACTATATATGGTATGTTTTTGTTGCACCTAAATAAACATCTCCTAATGTATACGTATTTATTACACAAAGAAAATAAGTATAATTAAGGTCGATGTAATGGATGGTGAGGATCTCCCTACCAAGTATTTTACATAGATATCTCAAGGATTCAAACTTAAAACACCTAATAAAGCTAAAACAACTCTTCCCCTCTGGTTGTCGTAAGTTACTTCTGAATGTTTTAGATCATGTTTTATCCCCAACGTTTTTTAACTGATTTTTAGGAAGATAAGTAATGAGTGCTCTCCATATAATTGAAGACAATTTTACCATTCTGATTCTGGTATCATGTAGGATATTAGGGGTTTAAAAGTTTAATTAGGTTCATTTTTTTGGTGCAATTTGGGGACCGGGTCAAATATAAGGATATTGTTTGGTTTAATTTGGTTAAACGAACTTTACTGCAGGAAGCAAAGATTATGAATGGTTCATTTCCTCGATTTTCCTATTTTTCTTTTGAAAAAATCCTACATGAAATCAAAGTTCAAATTGTATTCCATAAATATTGTGTATCTATTTCTACTATCAATTCAATTACAACAAGTCAACAATTCAAATGTATAGTTCTATAACACAAACCAAAACAAAACATCCAAAAACTTGACAAAAGACTAGCACACTGTACAAACAAATACGTATCTAGTTATATTAAAAACGAATATAACTAAAGAACTAGTCAACTATCCCTAGCCAACCACCAGTGGCCAATCCCATACTTGGTATAACAAAATTTAGACCAGAATTGTGGATATAGTAATCATACTCTAGGATATAGGATTTGGGTTTGAGGTTTAGAGTAAATAATGTAGTGATTGTTACTCTGTCGGTGCATAGATATTACATTCTTAAGTTTTTATTTTGCAGACATTTGAATACTCTTTCCCAGTCTAAAACTCAATTTCAATAAGTTTAATAACAATTTTCCTTACTAACTGTTTCAGTGTTTTTCCACTTGATAACCACAATATGCACCATTAATATTGCAGCTTTTTGGGCAGAGAACATGTATGATGAAAGGTCTTTACTATTTAGTGTAGAAAAATAATGACTAACCACAAAGGTACCAAAGTATGGTGTATGAACTTTTCTTTGTATATGATTGTAAAACTAATGAAATGTATAGTACAACTTCAATCCTCTACCAAACTCAAAATTTTGAATGGCTTGAAGGATTTGGAAAAGGATTCTCTATTGAGACATTATGTTCAGAAGGGATGTTCTTGTTTCCAACTTATGATTTCAATAACGTATCAGTTTACTCATACTAACCAAAATGAATAAAGTATACATGTACACATGCATATATAGTTAAAATTTTGTATTCCTTGTATTGTCTTATAACTGGAACTGGGAGCTAGGATAACTGATAAAAGGCAAAATGCAAGATTTTTGACAATTTTGTATTCCTGTCTTCAGAATTCATTTCCTACTTCCTAGCCAATAACCATCCATAACTCCAAATCTATTTCTAAATATGGTATTTGGTTCGGTTCAAGTGGTTCCTGAATTTCTAGAACAAGTAATCAAATCAAACTTCTACGAAAAAAGTAATTAGAGATTGAAATTAATTAAAATAAAATCAAGGAAATTCAATTGAAAGCAAATACGAAAAAAATGAAAATGTACAAGTCTTTTGAACGTCCAAAGTCCTAACAAAAATGCTATTTTCATTTATTGCAGTTAAAAATTTCATTGAATCCTAATAAAATAATATTTATTGAATCCTAATAAAATAATATTTACTAATCTTTATTGAATGTAATAAGTATGCACTATGATTTATATACACTTGTATTACTTTAAGAGTTAATGATTATAAAACATGAGTAATATATGATAAATTTTCATCTCTATTTCCCTCCTCTCTTCCCTTATGCACCATTGTTTTGGCATCCAGTGTCACCTGACATTAAAACCAGCATGAGCGCACGAAACACAGATCTCCACCAGATCTAAGATGGTTATAAAAAATGACCCTACCACGTACGAATTGCAATACTAGAGGAGTTATCTGTGCTACACTTTGTGGACGACAAAAACATCAGTTCCGAAAAAAAAGATGAAGGTTCTAACCGATTGTGAAAAGAGTTCATACTAACATTGGGATGCTAATATTAGGACGTCTTCACAGAAAAGAGAGAACATAATGATAGTTATTTAAAAGAAGAATCAACCAAATGATTAACTAAACTAACGTTCACTGATTTTAGAGACTAATTTGGCACAAATAATCTTATTAGACCGAATTGAAAAAATAATTAAGATAAATGACAATTAATTTGTCAAGAGTAATTATTATTCTGAGAAGACACAAATGTACCCTGACAGTACATATATTTGTGTTTCTTGGGTTGTAAGGGATGCAGGGAGGCATCTTTCTTCACCCAGGTACATGCAATTTCTCTTCCTCTTATTGTGCTCTGCAAACCACATTCAGGCATCCATGTTCACTCAATAAGAGTCTAATAATCCATCCATCCATTACCAGCATTTCTAAGGATCTGTTTGCGAGTTGATTTTTATAGGGCAATGGGGAAGGGAAAAGCCTTGGAGCCATGAGATACACTGAAAACCGGCTGGCAAACATATCCAGGAAATTTGGGAAAAAACAAACCGTTCAGCATCACCTTAACCAGCACCACCTCCCCAACCACCGCTGTCGCTGGTACCGGCTCCACCTCCCCAACCACTACCTCCACCACTTCCACCCCAACCACCAGGAAAAGCTTCCCTGCCAGGGGAATTTTGAACCTTAGCACCTGGAAAATTGCTTAAATCATCATCGCCATCCCTTGCATTAGAACCCCTTCTGCCCCCTCTTTCATTATTGGAGCCATGTCCTCTGCTATCATTGTTATAAGAACCTCGGTCACGGCCACGTCCACCACCATATGGACGAGGCAGTCCACTGGGGTGTTCATCTAGATTCCCATTGTTTCTATAATCAGCCCGTCCTGTAAAACAAGAAACAAGAGCATAACCAAAATTTTGATTGAATCCAATTACCAGGTCTAGCTGAATAAATGACCAGCGAAAACAATTTACTTGGATTTCATGTGAATCAGAGATGAGGAAAACAACAGACAAAAAATGCAGGGATGGGAAAGGGAAACCAGTCACCATATTAAATAGAAGAAGACTTGTGATCACTGGATATGTATGGGAATGAGGTGATTATTTAACATCAAAGCACCAGCTTAGCAAAGATGTGAAAGAATACAAAGATTCAGCATAAACCATTCAGTATAAACCAGACGATATAACTAATTAGCTCAACAACCATCTAGTTCAAACAAGAATGTGTCATGACTTAGAGCTGAAAACAAAATTAATATACCTGTCCTGGAACCAGGAGTAGAAGATCGATCCCGATCATAAGAGTGACCTCTCCGGCCACCCTCACTGTTGGAATTACCCCAGCCACTACCCCCAGATGCCCTTGATGAGCCACCAGCTGCAGGACTTCGCATTGGTACCATAGCAGCAACAGATCTAATGGAGGGAGTTGAATCATGTTGAGGATCATCAATATGCCTCTGAAAATAAGCCACAAGCCTATCAATGTCCTCAAACATCTTTTTTCGGAACCTGAATCCCTTTGGATGAAGCCCAATATACTCATGATGTGGATTGCTACTTCTTATATAAGTTAGTATAAATGTCCCGGGATGTTCATGCAAGATGCCAAAACTGTAGACTATGCGCAGAGGATTCTCGACTTTTTCAATCCTCAAAAGTTCATCTATTTCAGATTTTGTACCCCTTCTGAACTTGCGATAGTTTAACATTGTCTTCAGGTGAGTCACCAAGGGATCAACATAACGGTCCATAACCTAAGCAATAATGAATAGAAAAAACTAATCACACTGTCAAAAGAAAATCATCAAGAAAACTACGGGAATGACCAACCTCATCTAAATCTTCGAAAGTGTCATCTCCAATTTTTAGCGTCTTCCCAATTCGAAGTAAGCTAGTAATGTCCTTGCGTTCCTTCCCACCTTCGACAATTTCCTTGTGTGCATATACCCCATCATGGATTTTGAGAGTTAAAGTAAGACACTCTGGTCCACGTGAGCTAGGGCGGATAATGCTATCACCAAGATCTTTGCCTGACAAAAACTGTACAAATATAGAGCCAAAGCTAAGCAATCACCTTAATAATCATTAAACTTGCTACAGGACAAACCTAATAAGTTTTTTTAAAAGATTACACGCTGAGAAGATGGTATCAGACTCTACTAAACTACAAGTTTGTCACACCAGGAACCCACACCAACCCTGGCGGTAACTAGAACCACAAGTGATTTATTTGAATCTAGGATATCTAAACACCAAAATTCACGAGAAAAATGAAACCCATTAGATATCACAGGCATGTTCTTGAAAGCAAGCAGCAAATGAGACAGAATATTAGAAGGAAATGAGACAATGGAGCCAGCAAGGAAAGCCAGCTGTTGATATTGCTTAGTAAGAGCTAATATCAGGGTCACTGGGAATCTAATAGTGAAGGCCAGTATAGCATCTGTACCCAACTAACATACAACTCCATATATTCAGTGTTTTCGACGGCGGATGGCAGCCCATGGCATTTAGCAAAATTCCGGCATCATGCATTGCCAGCAAATAGTGGATGTCACCATGATGGTTGCAAAAAATAATTTTAAAATATGATACATCTAGGAAAAAATAATAACATAAGCCACATAACATTACATTAAGGCAGCAAGCAACAATTAACATAACATAAAGTTCAATAAAATTAGGTAATATCTAAATTATTTCAATTGACGTCAAAAAAGTTATTCTTTTAATTCTACAAAATTAATTTACTGAGTAATAGTTTTAGTTCATTATTGATTTAAACCATATAAATTAAATGAACCAGTAATAATTTATTAAGTAAACAAACAATTGTCCTTGTTACTTTAAAGAACAAGTAAGCATTAAATAACTAAACTGTGCCTTGAACTTAAAAAAAAAGTCATACACGTTCATTCATTTTATATTTGCTTCCATCCATACACAATTGTAATTATATTCTTTTTATAATTATAATTAAAATAATATAAACTTGGCCATTCCATTTTCCATAAATCTGCTTCCTCTGGTCCGTAGCCGGCATCCTTTCATCTACCCTTCTATCATCTTCAACAGTTCAACCAGTGGAGATGGTTGTGATGTCATGAGAAACCCATGAACGTGGTGGACAACGGCCATTGATGGTTTCCCGAATGCACCGCCAATGAAAACCAGAAGAAAAAACAAAAATATGGAAAAAGAAGTCGACAAACATGGAAAAAAACTGAAAAAACACTGTCTCCACTATTCCCACAATGCAACACCACTGCACTGCCATGGCAGTCCGAAATCACTGAATGGCAGACATCACCATTTAACGGCTTTTTCCAAAAGGCGAATGGTGTTCTGCCCGAAACCGCCACCACTTTCCACCATCGCTGCCATGTGACAACACTGGTTGGAAGTAGTGTAGCCAAACCAATACTACTGGTAGAGACAACCTATGACTCAGCGGTTTAAATCTAGGAGTCAGACATCCATTTCTCAAAAACAAGATATAAAATTAGTTAAGAACAAACCTCCATTGCTTCATCTGCAGTTATGTTCTGAAAGCGGGGATGAATAATCATCCTTGACTTGAAATGCTTCTTTGCAAGCTCTTTTTCTTTTCGAGCTTTATCTTGTTCACTCTGCAAACAGGTTCGATCTTCATGGTAATAGGGGTCAAGGTCACGGCTATTATGTAGCCGGTTACTTCTCATTTCACTATCCTTACAAACAAGGAAGACTTGATACCTATTTTTCTGAATTGACTTGATTTTACAAGTGAGCATGTCGCCTTCGTGTAGCCTATCAGATAATTCAATTATATCTCTATAATCATCTGAATAGTCTTCTTTCATCAGGATTCCAGTCATTCCAGAGTCAAGCCCACATATTGCTTTCTGGGCCTGCACTCTGCGAATTGTGGCTTGGACAATTTTACCTTCAGCAAGGGTCTCCTCAGTCTCACCTGAAATCATATAGAATTCCTCATTCTGACTTGGTTCTTCATATTGCTTACGCCAATCCTGAAAACCTTGAATCAATTCACTTTTTACATCATACAAAGTTTCTATTTTCTTAAGAAGGTTAACAAGGCTTGATTGTTGTTTCTTCTTTTGCTCTTCTTTCGCAGTAGCATATTCCACAACATCAAGGTTTTTCAAATAACTAGGTCGTTCTCTGACATGCTCTATGGCCAAATCCAATGCATCATCATCATCATTTGCATCACCTGTGCCATCCTCGTCATACACATCTTTGGCCAACTCTTGTGCAAGAGCATACGATTCTGGATGAATTCTTGTATCATCCAGCAAATCAATGTATTCGCTGCTGCTAGCAGCCAACCCACTTCGCCGGATACGCAAGAAACCAACAGCATTGACAAAAACCTTCTTCTGAAGTTTGTGTTCCTTCAAAAAGTCCTTCCTGGTAAAAATTGCACCAGCTCTAACCAAGGATCTCTGTAAGGATGCAGCCTTACGTGGACCAAGCCCAGAAATAAATTTTAAAGGAGAAAATAACCACTCGTGACTTATTGCTAAATTGATGTCTAAGCCAACCTGATTGGTCACATCTACCATAACCTGATCAATCATCCCAAACTTATCATCTGGGTTGAGAAAGCTCTCCAAAGAGCTCAGTTTCCATGATAAAATTTCCCTTCTGGGTCCACATAAGGTTGCAACCATTGCCAATGGGTTCTGGAGATACCGGCCAAGAGCAACAGCTCGCCTCACTATACCTATCAATGCAACATAAAAACAGAATATCAAATACCACCTCACTATACCTATCAATGCAGTGTAACTAAACTTAAATATTTACCTTGCTGCGAAGGAAGCTGTTCAGAGGAAATTCGAGAATTTTCATAAAGACGGGGAATAAATTCATCTCCATACACAATACTGAGCCCATCCATTTCATGCCCAACATCTCTAGGATTTTCCTCTACCATCTTAAAGATGACCTGATAAAAGTAGAGCAAACCACATATAAGAACCAAGATGCAACAACAGCAAAAGTCTTTTGCCACTGAACAGGGCTATATACATAGATCGAATTTTTTTTAAGAAATTCCCAATTTGAACTTAAGACACCATGACTCCGACAAATTAGTATGGGTTAGTTGTTACAACCAAATACCGACTTCTCCAGTAGGATGAAAACATAACTACTAATTTTACTTATCAAATGGTTTCACACCAGCTCATACTAAAAAATTACATTACTCACTTCAATGCATAAGTATTATATGGTCACACTATGATGCATAGGAGGTGTGAACAGAATAATTCCTTTTTAAACGGCAGCCCAGTGCACGAGGCACCCATCTAATGGGGTCTGAGAAGGGTAGTTATATGTGCCTAGAGTAATTGCTTATTTGAGAAAATTTGTGCATATATAAAACAAACCATTGGGTGCATGATTGGTTGAAGGGAATGGAATGGAACCAAAATAATGATGCATTCATAAAAACCAAATCCTGACCTCATATAGATCTTCCTTTAAACGAGTGCAAGACAAATTTACTGCACCTAAAACAACAACATGTGGTTGGTGATCTGTCATAAACTTCAACACACGTTCCTGGTCATTCTTCTTCCGTTGTTGGTCACTAGCATTCTGTGACCTTAAAGTAAGGGATCCAGTGTAAAGCACATCTAGCACTTCCCCTGATGAATCTAACATAACAAAAGTTGTTTGTGGCTTTCCGGGGCCCCAACAGCAGGCCATAACCCTAGGTGCAGCCTCATCATCAGAGTTAAGAGCATTCTCCTTCTGTTGATAAGGTCCGACAGAAACCTTATTCCATAAGGCCTTCCCATACTCCATAAGTAGCCAATTCTTTGCCTTGCTTGCCAAGACACCTCTTGCCTCTTTTTCCATTGACGGTAAAAGAAGTCGAAAAATGGCATCATGCAGTATGGACTTCCTCTGTTCATTCCACAATTGAGCAGATCTGCTAACACTATCACTAACATAATACTCATTGAATTGATCTATCAATTTATTAAGATTCTCTTCAGGAAGCTTAATAGAAACTTGAAGAAGTTTCTCCTCTTCTGCCTTCTGTATGAGGAGCCACTGTGCATCATCAAATTTAGACAAAGGCTTCTCTCGCAGCCACTTCACCCCAGCAAAGTCATGAAAAGAATCAATTGCTACATTTCCACTGGCAGTAGGACAAGTTGACACCAGAGCATTGTCAAGAAAGTGGCTACGAACATGTTTCCTAATACTAGGCTCACAACTTATCTCAGTAGCTGCCTGGAACAAAATACCATAGTATTAAATAAGTGCTGCCTTTTAAAGGATGACAGAAAATAAGGTACACTTGCATACCATGTGCCTAGCAGACTTAAGTACTTCTTCAGGGGTACTATACATAGCACATGTGAAGTTTGAAGCCATCTCCTCTGGTGTTTCCTTTGGATCTACCAACTCAGGCTACAAAAGAGGGCAACGAGAACAAAACCCTTAGTTCATGGTCAAAACAAACATCAGTTCCAAAATATAAGCATACTTACCACCTTAACCTCAGATAGACATATTCCAAGCTGCTCAGAACTACACCCAAACCTGTTCGCAACCTCCCACAGACCTGCCTTACTGTAAGTGCTGTATATGGACTTCCTTTTTGGTCTCTTGTATTGTCCTTCATCAGCACCAGCTTCACCTGGTGGGAAATGCAAGTTGAACTTGGAGTCTACATCATCAACCTCCCTCTCAGATTCTGCCTCCTTCAATGATGTCATAACTGATTCAAATAATTTCTGGTTCAAGTTTAGTCTTGTTTCATCATAAATACGTCGGGACTCTTCTTCAAACCGTTTACTATAGTGTGATTCTAAGGCATTCTTCCGCTTCTGAAGAAGCAACCACTTCCTGTCTAAGTCCTGAAGAGCCCAAAATACCTAAACAGTGCACAAGGAATCCATTTGCAGATTTTAATTACTAGTAACAAATAATAATTAACACAGCCAATGTTAACAAACCTTGTGCCACTTTAGAGCAGGTGTCATGTTATTCTTTTCCGAATTCTCATCACCAGCTTCATGTCGCTCTAGGTCTTTCAATAGGCTTAAGCACTCCTCCTTCCGATACATAGCAATAAAAGGAATCTAGAAGAGGAAAACTTTCATATTAGGAAATTAGGAAAATAAAGATAAAACTAACAGATAAGTAAATCTCAGATCAGGTAATACTGACATCTAATTTTTGCACATGATACAGTTCCAAAAATCTAATAATATCATTCTCGTCAATTGGTAGGTCCTTTCTATTATTTTGAGGAGTTGGGATTTTTTTGCAAATCCAAGGGACTGCTCCATCACTAAGTTGCTTAACTATCCACTGGCTCTCTTCATCTATACTTCCATCCAGTGGAGGAGTACCAGTGCTCTCCTCAGATATCTACAAGAAAAACGATAAAAAAAATCATACTACATGAAAGCATCTAGGTGATCAGGAAAGTTTGGTTTATTTCCAGAGATATCATAAAACCTGCATTCTCTCTGGAAGATCAACCTCCCTAATCCGGTCATCCTTCTCTGTCATATACTTCTCAGATATAATAATAGGCTCAAATTCATCTTCAAGTCTAGTCTCTCTATATTCATGTAACTCTAGATTTTTCTTGCGAGTCTGCAGCAACTCTTCAACATCACCAAATAAATCCTGAGCTTCTTGTACAGCTGAGGAAGAGACTCCAGGTGCCTGCCTAGTTTTCTTTCTCTTCAGCTTCCTTCGCCTATATAGAATTGCAGCAGCAGATCATAAGAACAAATAATAGAAATTCTAATAATAAATAATAAAACATACATTTAAAATACCTCATAGCAGCTCCATTCTCATCAATTTCTTCTTCATCCACAATGAAGTCAGCCATTTCATCATCTTCTCCAATGTCTGCATCCTCCTCCTCTTCTCCTTGTTCCTCCTCTTCAACAATATCCTCAAGTAGAGCTTCTGTAATTAATGCAAAGCGAAGTAAGCATGAGTTTGCTTTTTTGGTGCATGTTTGAGCACACAAATTACTTTTGGCACACAAAATGGTATTCAACATTGGATGATTAGAATTTTATTATTCATTTAGCTGTTTCAATGCCAAGAAATTACATTGACACCCCAAAATGAACTGAGACAAATATTTTCTTACCTTTCAAACATAATTGATTTGTCCTCGCTAACATCAAAATAATATTTCAAAAATACTTCAATGTTAATTTAGTATATTCACATTCAAAAACATTTCAGTGTTCAAATTAAACCCATTCCTAGAAAATTGCTCCTTGGTAAACATTCTCAAGTCAAAAACAGATTCATCCAAATTTAACATCTCTATAATGCATTGAGTTCAAAAGTAGTTTTCCACCAGCAATCCAAACAAGCACTGTGAAAACCAAAAACATATAAACCAGCATAACAGGAGAATACCTTCATCACCAAATAAACGGTGTTTAAGCTTCTCCTCAGCAGTTCTCCCAACTTTACCATTTCCAACAAAATCCTCCTCATCAGATAGCCCAGATGGTTCCTCCTCAGTATCCCTCTGACCTTTTTTCAGCCGCTTGAACTTTTTAATGTCCTGACGAATTATCAATAATTATTGTCAATAAATCTTGTGTATTATGCGAATTTCAACAACTAAATCAATATTAATCAAACAATGAAAATAAACACAAGTTAAAAAACCTTCCGACGATGAATATTGATGTTATTGTCTTCCAGAAGCTCATAATCATCTTCGTCAAGAATATACTCCTCCCTTAAATAGTGAGAATAAATTCATCAGAATTTAGAATGAAGAAGCTAACATCGTGTATGTGTTTACATTTCAATTTAAAGAAAAGACTACACTAAGACAGACAAAAATATCCAATAAACATCTTTCATCCTATCTCCACCTTCCCCCAAAGACACAGAAAAAATAACCAAAGGCCAGGGACAATAAGAACAAAAACATAGGCCATAAACCATATGCATTTCTATTAACATGCATGGCATACTTTTAAAACAATAGAAGACAATTTATATATCAAACAAAAACATGTCAATAGTTTCTTAATAGAAAAACTTCTTAGGTATTTGATGTAAGAGTGAATATCAAACATAAATATAAACGCATGCAAGTTTATTTACAAAAATAAAAAAATATTTCCACATTATCAAACATTCTTCTATCTTCTCTGGACTTTTAAGTTTGTCACTTCAACCACATGCAGAGAGGAGGAAAAACACAAAGAGGACCAAGAACTGACTTTCTCTTCTTCTTTCTCCTCTTGTGGCGTTCTTCGTCACTTTCTGCTCTCTCTTCTTCATCCTGCTCCTCTTCATCCCCATCAACTATAAATCCATCATTTTCATATTCATCCTGCCCTTCTGAAGTGGGGGGAGATAAAAAGTGTATCATTAACAATAAGATGCATCAGATAGAAGCCTATGAAAGGATAATCTTGTGAAAATCATTAGCTATAGGAATAAGATGTCACCTAAAAGATCAGATTCATGTAACTAAGGGAACATGGAAAATATGAAGAACAAATAAAAAACTGAAATTGCAAAACTAAATATCACATTGCTAGGGGGAATCTTTGAAGTTTAACATCACTCCTTCTACAGTGGGGTGGGGATCACAATGTCAACCTCAACTCCTATGAATAGTGTCCACAGCCCAAACACAAGTTTCCCGAAGAAATATGTATAATAATAATGCACCACCTCAGCTAGAATCCCATGCTCTCTCTAAATAGGAACAATGAAATAGATGCAAAACCCCAAAATTTCAATCACCACAAAGTTCCATTAACAAAACTGAACTTTGTACACTATATACATAAAACATTAGTTTCACTTTCCGCACCAAGTGACGAGAAAAACCAATTGACACAACCATTTCGGTTTCTCTAACAAAAATAACACTAGAATTGCAAATTTGTTTTCTTTTCCAAACACATTGATCAACAAACGAAGATAACCTCTTTCTTCGTTTTCCAAATGCAACAGTTCTAATCAACATCAAACACGCAATTCCACGAGATAACCCTGCTTAAAGGCCGAAACCCTAGAGTTCTAAAATAAAAACCCTAACAACGCCACCACTATCTCAAAGATTCAGGAAAAAAGGAGAAAAATATGAAAACTTCGAACTCCGAAACAGCCCAAAGATCAGAAATTCCACGAATCAAAATTCATACCTTCTTCTTCATCTTCATCATCGTCCACATCGCGACCCTCATCTAAGCCATCCCCATCGACAGGTTCCCTCTCCTCCTCGTCGAGTTCAACCTCATCTACAGCATTGAAGAACCGAATAAAAATCAAAATTGTGAGAATTCCAACAAAAATACGAAGAATGAGATCAAAACACAGAGAGGAATCGGGAGAAATAGTTTTCTAGGGTTCACCTTCGTCATCTGAGATTACGCCCTTGGCCATGAATGGGAACAGCTACGAAATACAACAAGATTGCAAAAACGACAGAAAGAGTGAGAGAGAAAGAGAGAGAAAAAATAATCGCAGAGCGAATCAGAGAATGCAATAAAACGAAGGAATAGAGTTGAGAGTTTCTAAGTGAAGAATGGAGGAGAAAGATTTTGCCTTGCTAATGTACCCCGCACGAAGTGTTTTGCAGACAATCGTTGTTCGGGTACGTTGACCCGACCCGTTATGAGTAAAATTTACAAGTTTTTAAAAATATTTTATGCATTATTATTGCTAATGTTAGGGGCTACTATATTTATTCTTACAGTTAATTACCCTCCGTTCTTTCTACACCTGCGTAAAATTCTCCTAGTTTTTATACTTTACACTGATCACTCTTGCATAAGAAATTAGTGTAATATTTTAAACAAATGTGATAAATGTAATTAAGTTAAACAAAACATGGTATATTGTGAGGAGAAATCCAAATAATATACAACTTAATGTATCTTTATTATTTTTTATTACAAAATGCATCAACAATTCTAAAAAGATATTGTTTAAATCGTTCTTATACTATATCGTAACGTACCAAAAATAATAAAGAGATATCGACTCATATATTATTTGGACTTATCTTCACAATATATCATGTTTTATTTAACTTCATTGCATTTATCACATTTTTTGTTCACAAAATTACACTTATTTCTCATGCAGGGGTGGTCAGTGTAATGAAAGGTATAAAAATGAGGGGGTTTATGTAGGTGTAGAAAAGTGAGGAATGATTTGTATAAGTTCACTAAAACTCATGGGGTGTTAGTGTAATTTATTCTTATTTTTATTACTTAAGATTGAGTGTACAGTTTTTACATGTTAGAACTTCTTATAAAAATAGTTATTTAAGTCAATAATCTTGATCTCATTATATTTTTACACCTCTTCAAAAAATGTGAAGTTTCTCATCCAAAATTTGTTTTCTTAGCAAAATCAAAGTCACATAAGCAACTCACAAAAAGACATAGAGAATGAATTAAGAAGACTAGTGAAAAATTAATTGAAATCAATAAATTTAAAAAAATGGTCACCTTATAGAGTTGCCTATAAGTGCATAAGATCTTAAAATAAAAATAGTAGAATTTTTGATGTCATGGAAATTGAAAGAAAATGAGTGAGACAATAGGAAGAAGGAGTGCTTGCATGAATGTGAATGCTTATATGGTCTCTTACTCTTTTTGTGTTATTGTCTAAAATCTCCTCCCAATAAGTTAAATATGGTATATTGCAAAAGTTGGAGTAATAAAAAGCTCTTCAATAACATTGAAACAATTGATAATCATATCACTTATATAACTTTGAAACCACTAATGCTTCAATTCATTTATCAATATACAAATTTGAAACACCAATAATATAATTCATTCATCAATGTTTTCATAATTTCAAACTAAATATAGAAAATAGCAATATTTGAAAATAGAAATTAAATCTTTTCAATTACCTAATTGTCACTTATTCATGTTTTGACTTTATATACTAGTATAGATGTAGAGTTTTTTAGTATAATCAATTGTGATAGAAATAGGTCAAAGTTTGTCTTAAAAAATATAGTCTAGGTCTAGCCTTTTTAAAAAGTCTAGTTTGACATCATAACCTATTTAAAAGCATATTATGTTATAAGGCCCCAATTTGTCTAATTTAAATAGGCAAACATACTTTCTTTTAAATAGGTTCATCTAATATTAACAATTAAATTAAATTTTTATAGTTTTTATATTAAAATTTCATATATAATAGTAGTAGTTATATTAAAATAATATAATATGAATATTAATATATTTTATAATTAAATAGGTTGCCTATTAGACATAATAGCCCTTTCAGATCAGAGATGTGCAAACCAGACCGGGCTAGACGTTTGGACCAGTCAGGCCGTCGACCGCCATTTACAACGGCTTCGGTTTATACTGGTAATCGGATGATCATTCAAATTGGTTTGGACCGCATAAATTCGGTTCAATCGGGATAACATGGATTAACCCGGGTGAACAAACCGGACAATTCTCGTACAATCATGGAACAACAAAAAACGCAATGGTGCTCAAGTGCAAACGAGATTACACTTCGTTTTCCTTTTCTCACAGATCTTAAATGGAACCAAACAAATTTAAAATAAAAAATAAGGAGAAAGAAAGTCTTGCTGATAAATATTATCTTGACTCTTGAATTTTCACCTTCAACCATCTACATGACTAGGAACTTCAACAATGTTCAATAGTGTTGCTGCAAAATGAAAGCTGCTAAATGCTAAAATGTGGCTAAAAGGAGTAGTAGGTATTGTTAGCTTGTTGCTACTAGGTTTACTTGTGAAGAAGATCTTGCTCCTGACCTTGACACGGTTTTGATGAAGAAACCAACATCACATAAAGAAGAAAAAGAAGAATACTTATGAAGACAATGAAGAAAAAGCTTCAATAAATTATAATCTAAGTCTTCAGGTACTTCTATCCTTATACTCTATTATATACAAATAGTAGTAATGCTCAAAAGTATTTTAAAAGAAAATTGAAAATTACAAGTATAAATAAAAATGATTTTCAAAATATTGTGTAACAAGTTACTAGATCTAAGTAACAGGTTACTGTGACTAAGTAACAGGTTACCAGAACTATATAATAGATTACATGAGTGAGAAATAAGTTACCCAACAAAAAACGAACAAGGTAATCGATTACACCCATTTGAGTAATCGATTACACATTGTAGTCAGTAGGTATTCAGTTGAATAGATTACTTGGGTAATCGATTACATCCTGTGAGTAACCGATTACACTATGTGACAATCAGTTATTCAATTGGACAAAATATTTGAGTAATTGATTACAATCCTTGGGTAATCGATTACACTGTGCATTAATCAATTACTTAGTTGGAAAGAATGATTGAGTAATCGATTACGTCAAGGCTATAATCGATTACTAAGAGATGTTGCACCATCTTTTAGATTCAAACTGCACAAGCTTTCACTCCAAACGAATTGGTTTCATTCCAATCAATTACTACCTTTTCATAAAGGTGTTATGGCTTATCAAAAAGCCTATTTAAAGGCATTGAAACTCATAAATTGAATACATAACTCATATACACAATCTAAACTTTTCTGAAATACTTGTTTTGCACTTTTTGCAACTTGTTCTTAACTTTCAGATTATATTTTCTGAAGTTGCTTTAAGTGTGGTTTTTCAAAGACATTAAAACCTTCTGAGCATTATTATTAAGTGTGTATAAAGGGTTATTGGATTGCAAGAGTTCATAGTTTCAAATCTTGTAAAGGCAATCCTTGCCATAGTTAAAGTTTTCTTCATTCATATTGTTGAATTACTTTCTTTCACAAGGGTGTGATAAGAAAGGGGATAAAGTCACTTGGAAAGGGTGTTTTCCAAAGAGTGATATAGGTATTAGAGAGTGAGTAAGGTACAAGGAAATGCTGGAGTGAGAAATTGTAATTTTTACTCTTAATATCTAGTGAAGAAATCTCTTGTGCTGCAAGAGTACTGGACGTAACCTTTGGTGGACAAGAAGGTGAACCAATATAAAAATATCTGAGTACTCTCTTCCCCCTTATCTCTTTAAATTTGTTTGATATTTATATGCATAACGTTTTCCACTACTACTAACTCCGATTATTGCAGAAAAATCTGTCAAAGTTTTAAGACAACAAATTCACGCCCCTCTTAGTTGCCATCTCAGTCTTACAATTGGCACTAGAGCTTTTTTTGAGTAATTTATTCTCAAATCTGATCATGTATCTAAGATGGCCGTAAGATTATTTATGGGAGAAGGTTTCAACATCAATCGTCCTCCAAGCTTTGTTGGAAAATGCTATGACTTTTGAAAAATCAGAATGAGAATCTTTATAAAATCTCAAGATCTGGATATTCGGAATGCGATTGTAGAAGGGCCTTATGAACCCTTCACTTTTATTAATGGTGAAAGGGAAGTAAAGCCAAAATCCATGTGGAATTATGAAGATAAAAAGAAAGTGCAATACGACCTTAAAGCCAAAAACTTTCTTGTGTCGGCTCTAAGAGAAAAAGAATTCCTTAGAGTGTCAAGTTGCAAAACATCAAAAGAAATTTAGGACACTCTATAAAGGATACGTGGAGCCAAAGAAGTACAAAGGTCCGCAACAAATAGTGAAGCATCAACATCAAAGCAAAAAACTACACACTCTATATGTAGAAAACCAGATCATCTTAAACGTGCTTGTCCAGCCCTATAGAAGCATTATACATTCATAGGAAAGAAGGACAAGAAGCGTAGAAGAACAAATGTCATATTAGAAGATAAAGATGATGGTTCATATGCAAAACTCAAAATTAAGGAGCAAACACATATTTCCTTGATGGCTTCACACAATTCAAATGACAATTATGAGGTTAGTAACTCTGAATCAAATGATACATTTTCATATAATGAGTTACATAACTCTTTTTATGAATTACATGAAGAATTTATTAGACTTTCTAAAGTATGCATTAAAAAGAAAAACATTATTGAACTTCTTGAGAGTCAAAATCAAATTCTACAAAAAGATTTGGATGCCTTAAAATCCAAATCAAATGACATGTGCATTGAATGTCCAAAATGTGATACTCTTGAAACTAAAATTGTTTCATTAAATCAAGAAATGAATATGTTCAAGAAGATTACTCATAAGTTGGACAATATTTTAATTACTAAAAAACATACCAATGACCGAAGAGGTTGGGTTGTGAAAGGTGTTGACCCCGTAGGACCCAAATCATATTAGGTACCTAGAAAATCTTTTTAATTTGTTTTACATGAGTGGTTGAAAGCCATAAGCATAAATGTATTATGATGACAAGGGCTGTTCAAAGCACATAGCACGTGGAGATTCAAAATTATCATTTATTCAAGTAATAAAGGCCTTGTTACCTTTTGCAGAGAACTTCGAAAGAAAAATCCTTGGTATAGATAACATTTTTATTATATTTATTTTATCTAGTACTTGGTACGATCGTCTAACAAACTTTCTAATTGAAAAGGTTTTACCAAACTTTTTATTAAGAAAATAAATCATCAGACTCTTCTTGTTCAAATATATGTTGATGATGTTATTTTTGGTTCTACTAATGAGATTTTGTGTTGTGATTTTGGCAAAATGATGCAAGGGGAATTTGAAATGTCTATGATGGAGAAGTTAAATTACTTCCTTGGATTGCAAATGAAACAACTCAAGGATTGTAATTTTGTAAATCAATCCAAATACCGCAAAGATTTGCTGAAAAGATTTGAAATGGATGACTGAAAGCCAATAGCCACTCCTATGGGTTCTGGTACATACATCGATACAGATGAAGCTGAAAAATGTATTGACATATCAAAGTATCGAGGTATGATTGGTTCCCTACTTTTTTTAATTGCCAGTAGACCTGATATAATATTTAGTGTCTGTTTGTGTGCTCGTTATCAATCAAAACCAAAAGAATCACATTTAGTTGTTGTCAAAAGAATCATGAAATATCTTAAAGGCACAACTGATGTTGGATTATGGTATCCAAAAAGGAAGTATATGTGATTTGGTTGGATATTCAGATTCAGATTTTGCTGGATGCAAAACTGAGAGAAAAAGTACAAGTTCTACTTGTCATAAATGCACATTTCTCATGGTCATGCAAGAAACAAGCTTCTGTTGCCATAAGTACTACTGAGGCAGAGTACATAGTAGCAGGTAGTTGTTGTGCCCAAGTATTGTGGCTTAAACAAAAATTACGAGATTATGGCTTAGACGTACACTACGTTCCACTAAAATGTGACAATACTAGTGCTATAAATCTTACAAATAATCCAGTAATGCATTCTATAACCAAACATATAGATATAAGACATCACTTTCTTATGGACCATGTCCAAAAGAAAGATATGTCTGTAGAATTTGTTGATACTCATGATCAACTAGCATATATATATTCACTAAACCCTTGGCAAAAGAAACTTGTTATAAAATTAGATAAGAATTAGGCATTCTTGATGAAGCTTACTTGTATTAAATGCTTATATATGATTATATGTTTACTTCTATTAGGTATCAGTGGATAGAACACACCTAGAAGGGGGGATTGAATAAGTGTAGCAGAGCTCAAGTTCCGCTTCTTGGGTTTTTGCACATTTGCTGAAAAATGCCCAGTTAATCGATTAAACACTATTCATAATCGATTAAACACAATAAAAATAGAATGATGAAAATCTTGTTTAACATCTCTCTTGAACGGTAGATTACGAGAAATCAGACCATGATATAACATATATTTTTACATAGAATTAAACTAGTTATAGCACAGAACCAGTAAACAAATTATGATGTTATATCATGCAATATTACAACTTGAAATGTAAAAGAGAAAGGGATAGAAAAGATTGCGCAAAAATTTATCCTGGTTCGTTTTGCGGTCCACTACAAAACTACATCCAGGTCTCCCCTTCTGATCTTGGGAGATTTTCTTCTTCACTATAGAACACAATGTATAGTTATATACACGCTTCCAATTACAAGACTCGAACGCTCCTTTCTTGGAACCCAAAGAACTTCGTCACTCTTGGTTTGACCTTTCCTAAAATCGCCTCCCAAGAAAATCTTTCTTACCGTGATTCGGCCCCTGCCAAGGTATCGCTCTTTATCGCAAGACCTCCAAATCTTTGTGGAGAACACCTTACCTAACCGCAACTATGATTTTCCTAATCCCTGAATTACAATGCTTTGAGTTATGAATGAGTACTTGATACTCAGATTTTACAATAAAGATCAAAGACTAAAACCTAAGCAAGAACTCACAAGACTTACTAGTCTAATATGAATGTACATGCATGAGGTTTCTGAAATTATCCAATCATTAAAAACTATCTCTTTTCTTTCCAAGAAACACAAGAATGATGCAAGTAATATTTTCAAAGAACATGCAATATGAATATGAAACTTAAAGCCTTAGCATGATCAAATCTTTCTCCTAATGTAACATTGAATATTTTCTCCTAGATATGACACTGAGTAACTCGAAAATATGCAGAGAAAATAATGTAAAAATGTATGGATTCTTATGCCACATATGCTGAGATTTCAGTGTAAATAGAAAATTGTCTAAAGTCCCAGTTAATCGATCAAGTACCCATTTAATCCATTAACGGGTTGTTGAAAAATAACTATTTTCAGTTTTTCAATTTTCTGTTGAAAATGTGATTCTGTTAATCGATTAACACTATTCATAATCGATTAAACAGTGTCTGTTAATGGATTAACATAAGTCATAATCCATTAAACAGTGTCAACTTGTTAATGCATGGTGAACTACCTATATGATATATGCTCACGCAATACATGACTTCCAAATATAATACCTTTAATGCACAAAATCAATGTACTCAAATGCATGAACCTAATTATCATATATTTCTAGATAATGTCTCATTTTAGTGGATTAATTACTTTATTAAGTCTTGTGAGACTCACACCTAGGTTTACCTAACCTAGACTCAATATCTATGGTTAGCATCTTAGATTTCTAAAAAGATAATAAAGAATTATAACCTAAGTCTAATAAGTCACCACTTGAGCCC
>NC_032014.1:25692833-25708619 GCF_001865875.1 Lupinus angustifolius
ATAGATCAATCTCCAATGGTGCACTTCACTTTCAATCTTCCCCTTTTTGATGATGACAAACTCCATGACAGACTCCACACCAAATCTACCAAATCTTTGTTTGATGAAAAGCTTGATGATATGATCAATGTTGAGAGATCAGGTTCAGGTTGTGTATTTGACATTCAAAGTGTGTTGCACCCCCTTTCATTGTTCTCATTGTTCTCGCCTTTATCTTCTCCCCCTTTATTACTTAGAGAAGTACTCTTGGTAGGTAGCATAATACGCAAGCTCATTTAACAACCTTTCTCAACAACCTTTCTCCTTAATAACGTGTATACATGAACAACAAACAAACAACCTTTCTCCCCATTTGACATTATAAAAAAGAACAACTAATTAACATAGTCAAAAGTAAGAAGAGTTATAGCAATTTATTTTGAAAAACTGTAATTGATTGATTAATTATTAGCATAATCAATAACCAGTTTGAGAAGCTTAAACAAATGCACTGATTTCTGACTCTAACACTAAATATTGACATATTTTGCATGACATTTCCATTATGTAAACAAATTAGGCATGGAATGATTAAACATATATGTATGCCACTTGTTAGCACTTGTTGGATATTTTCATTTTAAAGCATATTCCAATCATTCAATTATGATACAAAATTAAGTCATGTTCAAGATTCACGCAAAAACAAATTCCATTTAACATAATTAGCAAGGTCCAACATAGTTACAAAATACTAAAAGAAGGTACAACCATAACCATGAAATGTACTTGACTAAAATATATTGACGTAAGCCACAAAACAACAAAAATTGAATTTCTGAAAAAAATTGAGCCTAGGTAATCGATTAACAATAAAATTAATCGATTAAAATGATTTATTTCAAAAAGCTTTAGCTACTGGAACTCATTTAATCGATTATACTGAGGGTTAATCAATTAATGATAGAAAGTTGACAATTTTAAGTACAGTTTTGAGCTTACTAAGACATGCTAAGGGATACAACCTAAAACTCTATCTAATCCAGAATTGAACAAACTTTCTAGAGCCAAAATGCATGAAAACATATAACAATTAAGTATACATGCATTTAATGACAATATGTACAATTTAGAGATTTACAAGCAACTCAACATATACTCACTTAGCATGGTATCAAGCATACAATAGACATGGCACTTTCAAACATAATTTTGCTTTGATACAGATGTACATGTCATGATGCCACTTGTTAAAGCATTTTAAAGCATTTGATAACACTTACTATGATATCACATGTGATGAATTGAGTATAACAATAACATATACTTTTTAGTTCAAGTGTACTCAATATCAAGAATTAATTTTGTAACCTTGTTAATAGACTTAACTTATTTACCCTTTGGTGATAGGTCAAATTTACCTTGATCTACTCACCAACCTTGTGCCTAGAACATATTTTGTTGATTTATCCATTGATGCTCAAATGTCCTTTGGCACACCTACAAACACAATTCACTTGTCTCTTTCAGGTACCAAGTTATTTTGGGTCCCTTCTTATTAGTAACTAAGGCATCTTGCCCCTTATTTACCCAAATATTTGCCACTTGACACACCAAATTTTCTATTAAAGCATGTAGTACATGTGTGACCATGTGTACCACAATAGAAACAAGTAGGCATGTTATTGTTTGACTTCTTATGTATATGAACTACTAGATTTCTACATGGTCTTTTCTTAGGTTCAAGTTTATATCCAATTCCAGATTGATTACCAATGTTTCTTGTATTAGCAAGCAATGTGTTAAGGTTTTCTTGACTATATGTGAGCTTTGAAGGTTTTTGTTTCAAAACAGAATTTTTAGCATTTAAATTCTCACAAGTATCACATATAGTGGGTTGACATAATTTAGAAGTAGAGCAATCACATGAGGCACATGCATAGATAAGATCAAGATTTTTATTTTCAAGTTTAAGCTCATTTAATTCCTTTTGCATTTCAATTATTTTCTTTTCATGCAAGGAGATAACTCTTTTTCTATCTATATTTACTTTAACAGTTTTCTTTAATTCCTCATGCATTTCAACATAAGGTGCATATAATTCATGATATGGAGGAGAATCATTAGAGCATGATGAAGTATAGGAATGTACCTCAATAGAATCATCTTCATCACTAGATGTGCACTTCTCATGCACTTGTGCCATAAGGCATACCTTTGTATTTTCCTCCTCATTGGATGAGCTTGAAGTCGAATCTTTCTCGGAATCGTCCCAAACAATGTATGCTCCTTTTGACTTGGACATTCGAGAGTTTCTCTTCTTGTTCTTTTGACTTGGCCATTCGAGAGTTTCTCTTCGTATTCTCGACTTTATTGAGGTAGCTCGGGCACTGATGTTTCATGTGGCCTGATTTTCCACACATAACAAGTGAAGCCTTCTTTGGGAATGTTGCTTTTCTTGGTCGGTTTCTTCGCTTCTTTTTTGAGATTCTTGATCCCTTCTTTCTTCTTGAGATACTTCTTGAATTTTTCAAATAGGAGAGTCAAGTCTTCCTCGGAATCAGAATCTAAACTGGAATCCTCACTTTCTTGATCTTCTTGAAATCTTGTAGCCTTGAGTTAGATTCCGTTCTTGTCTAACTCTTCATTCAGTGTCAAGCGCCCTAACTCCATTTTATGTTCTTGGAGTTTACCAAACAGAGTAGCTAATGGCATGTTGTCTAAGTTCTTTGATTCCATTATCGCGGTTACCTTTGGTTGCCATCTCCTGGTAAGACACTGCAAAACTTTATTAGACAAATCACCATTAGTAATAGTTTTATCAAGGGTGACTACATGATTTACAACATGAGTAAAATGTTTTTGCATATTACATATAGATTCATTAGGAAGCATGTGAAATAACTCGTACTCATGCGTAAGTGCATTTAGTCTAGTGCGCTTAACTTCACTCGTGCCTTCATGGGTAACTTGCAAAGTATCCCACATTTCTTTTGCAATAAGGCACTACGAGACTCTAAATAATTCGTCATAAGATAAGGCCGAAGTAATGATGTTCTTGGCCTTAAGGTCATGGTGGACCTTTTTTTTCTCAATATTCGTCCATGAGCCTTTAGGCTTTTCTTTATACTTGCCATCCACCATATGAAGTGGAATGTTTGGACCATTGACAACAGAATCCCAAATGTCTGTGTCAATTGCCTCGATATAGATTCTCATACGAACCTTCCAATTGCCATAACCATCGCCACTGAATACGGGAGGGCGGTTAATGGATGCGCCATCACCGTCAAACGGGTTAGTAGAGCCTATATGTAGTCCTTTTCAGATCACGCGTATGTGGTTAAGCTAGCACGTCGTACTAGCTCTCATACCACTTGTTAGGTATCAGTGGATAGAACACACCTAGAGGGCGGGGGGTGGTTGAATAGGTGTAGCGGAGCTCAAAGTTTCGCATCTTGGGTTTTTGCACACTTGCTAAAAAATGTCCAGTTAATCGATTAAGCACTGTTCATAATCGATTAAACACAATAAAAACAGAATGCAAAAAATCTTGTTTAACAACTCTCTTGCACGACACGTTACGAGAAATTAGACAATGATATAACATATATTTTTACATAGAATTAAACTACTTATAGCACAGAACCAGTATACAAATTATCATGTTATATCATGCAATATTACAACTTGAAATGTAAAAGAGAAAGGGATAGAAAAGATTGCACAACGATTTTATCCTGGTTCGTTTTGCGGTCAACTGCAAAACTACATCCACGCCTCCCCTTCTAATCTTGGGAGATTTTCTTCTTCACTATAGAACACAATGTATGGTTAGATACATGCTTCCAATTACAAAACTCAAACGCTCCTTTCTTGGAACCCAAAGAACTTCATCACCATTGGTTTGACCTTTCCTAAATTGCCTCCCAATAAAACCTTTCTTATCGCGATTCGGCCCCAGCCAAGGTATCGGTCTTTATCCCAAGACCTCCAAATATTTGTGAAGAACACCTTACCTAACCGCAGCTAGGATTTTCGTAATCCTTGAATTACAATGCTTTGAGTTAGGAATGAGTACTTGATACTCAGATTTTACAATAAAGATCAAAGACTAAAACCTAAGCAAGAACTCACAAGACTTCCTAGTCTAATATGAATGTACATGCATGAGGTTTATGAAATTATGCAATCATTAAAAACTATCTCTTTTCTTTCCAAGAAACATAAGAATGATGCAAGAAACATTTTCAAAGAACATGCAATATGAATATGAAACTTAAAGCCTTAGCATGATCTAATCTTTCTCCTAATGCAACATGCAATATTTTCTCCTAGATATGACAGTGAGTAACTCAAAAATATGCAGAGAAAATGATGTCAAAATGTATGGATTCTTATGCCACATATGCTGAGATTTCAGTTGAAGTAGAAAACTGCCTAAAGTCCCACTTAATCGATTAAGTACCCATTTAATCGATTAATTAAGTACCCATTTAATCGATTAATGGGTTGTTGAAAAATAATTATTTTTAGTTTTTCAATTTTATGTTGAAACTGTGATTCTGTTAATCGATTAACACTATTCATAATCGATTAAACAGTGTCTGTTATTGGACTAACAGAATTCATAATCCATTAAACAGTGTAAAATTAGCTTATTAATGCATGGTGAACTACCTATATGATATATGCTCATGCAATACATGATTTCCAAATATAATACCTTTAATGCATAAAATCAATGTACTCAAATGCATGAACTTAATTATCATCTATTTCTAGATGATGTCTCATTTTAGTGGAATAATTACTTTATTAAGTCTTGTGAGACTCACACCTAGGTTTACCTAACCTAGACTCAATATCTATGGCAAGCATCTTAGACTTCTAAAAAGATAATAAAGAATTATAACCTAAGTCTAATAAGTTACCAAATGAGTCCTCGCATTGGTGTTTGTTGAGTGATCTTCAAGCTTGACTTCATGTTGGTCTTCATCAAAACATAGATCAAACTCCAATGGTGCACTTCACTTTCAGCTTCATTATGTTAATCTTATGCCTACTTGTACTTGAAATTGCTTATTTCTGTTAAAACTTTTCATTTATGGGGTATATAATCGTTTAAATAAGGTAAATATCGATTATTAGGCATCAATATGCTTGAATATTCGAAATTCTGGGGTCAGTAGCCGATTACTCTGGAGAGTAACCGATAACGACATTGAGCCGGAAATTTTAGTAACCGATTACCCATTTGCGTAATCGATTACCTAAGACTGCTATTTGAAATCTGGGAAATTTCTATGTTGAGTAACCGATTACTCACTTTGAGTAACCAACTACTCTGACCAGTTTTTAACTTTCCTCCTGTTTTTTCAAACACTTCTTCTTCTTCTTGTTCCTCAAACCCCTTTTTTGGTGTTTACCCTAGTTTTGCTCTAAAATCTTCATTTTTGATCTATTTTGCGTGATTTTTGAGTCGTTTCATGTCACAAATTCAATTCTAAACACTGTTATTCCTTAGATTTCGTGTTTAGTGGCCTAAATTAAAAATCCCCAAATCTCTCAAAAACTGAAAAACCTCAATCAATGGCTTCATCATCAAGGGCTAAGAAGAAACGTACCAATGTGTCTCAAAAGAAGCAAGGTTCTTCATCTTTTGAAGCTAACCCTCTGAATTTGGCACATCTTCTCGCCAATGATGAACAATGCAAAGTATGTTTATGTAAGTAACTTTGAGTTTGAAGATTTCCATTTCCCTATTCTACTTAGGCACCAAGATCTTTTTGATTTCTGTGAAGAATCAAATGCCTATTATTCTGAACTTGTTGAGGTATTCTACTGCAAATTGAACTTTAGGAACTATCGTTTAATATCAAATGTGAAAGAAAAAGAAATTGTTTCAGATGTTAAACCTTCAGTTCAATATGTTGTAATATACCTTATCAAGGTAGCATAAAAGACTTCGGTATTGCATGTGAATGGGATAACTATGATAGAAAAGAGTTCTACTACTCTATGTGTAGATTCTCTAAACGGGAAATAGAAATGCATAAGCAATTGGCGTTACGTAAAACTGTTAAGAGTAGAGATATCCTTGCTGTAGGAAATCTCAATCTCGAAGATCGTTTGCTCCATTACTTTCTAAGCTATGTCATTCTTCCAAAATTTTCAAATCATTCTCAAATTAATGGCATGGAACTGCAATTGATGTATGCTCTTAAGCATAACCTTTCAATCAATTAGGCTCTGATTGTAATGAGACAAATGTGGTATGTACGAGAGAATCCCAACCCTTTTCCTTATGCAATCTTCATTACCAAAGTACTTGAGCATTTTGGTGTATCCACTGCTGTGAATCTAAAGTCACACTTGATGCACACGATTGATAGAACCTATAAGCATCAAAGTGATCCACAAGTTGCACCTGCTAATCCAAATGTCTCTACTAACTCTCCTGAACATCAACCTTCTGAGTTTCATGCTGAATCTTTTTCATCTGCTACTATGCCTTCAAATCAGATGATCATCGATGAGTTATTCTCTCTTCGAGGCTACATCTTTAATAAGATGGATGTTCTTGATGCTCAGAATCAATAAGTCCAATTCGAGCTTCAACATCTTTCTTATAAGATAAATAGCATGGATCTTGATGACTATAACATTGAGCCTGAGTCTTAGAACATTTGTTATCCATGAATTCTCTTTGTAATGTTGTGGGATCATGGACAAATTGTTGTTTTTCTTGTTATGTTTGAGCAATGTATGAACATCATTTATGTTTTCTGCTATGTTATGTTACCATTATATTTTCTATACTTATTGTATGTGTGTTGGACTCTTGGCTTTTCTTCTTTTTGGTGAAGTCAAAAGGGGGAGAAAAGTTGGGAGAAGTGTATTTTCTATTTAAAAATCTTTCAGGCACATGACTCCAAATCAAAGGGGAACATATAAAATAGGGGGAGCATACTCAAGTCACGTAAGAATATCACAAAGTATGCTACTATAAGAAAACTACACTGTCAAGAAGATATTAGTTTGTCATCATCAAAAATGGGGAGATTATGAAGAAGATCTTGCTCCTGACCTTGCCACGGTTTTGATGAAGACACCAACATCACATAAAGAAGAAAAGGAAGAATACTTATGAAGACAATGAAGATAAAGCTTTAAGGAATTAGAATGTAAGTCTTTAGGTACTTCTATCCTTATACTCTATTACATACAAATAGTAGAAATGCTCAAAAGTATTCTAAGAGAAAATTGAAAACTACAAGTATAAATGAAAACAATTTTCAAAATATTGTATAACAAGTTACTAAATCTAAGTAACATGTTACTATGACTAAGTAACAGGTTACCAGAACTAAGTAACATGTTACATGAGTGAGAAATGAGTTACCCAAAAAACCTGAACAGGATAATCGATTACACCCCTTTGAGTAATCGATTACACATTGTATTCATCAGGTATTCAATTGAACAAAATACTAGGATAATCGATTACATCCTGTGAGTAACCAATTACACTATGTGACAATCAGTTATTCAGTTGGATAGAATGTTTGGATAACCGATTACAATCCTTGAGTAATCGATTACACTTTGTGTTAATCAATTACTCAGTTGGACAAAATGTTTGGGTAATTGATTACATCGAGGCTGTAATCGATTACTGAGAGTTGTTGCACTAGTTTTCAGATTCAAATTACACAAGCTTTCACTCTAAACGAAATTCTTTCATTTCAATCAATTCCTACCTTTTCATAGAGGTGTTATGGCTAATTGGAAAGCCTATTTAAAGACATTGAAACTCATAAATTGAATACATAACTCTTATACACAATCTAAACTTTTTTGAAATACTTGTTCTGCACTTTTTGCAACTTGTTCTTAACATTCAAAATATATTTTTTGAAGTTGCTTTAAGTGTGGTTTTTCAAAGATATTCAAACCTTCTGAGCATTATTATTAAGTGTGTATAATGGGTTATTGGATTGCAAGAGTTCATAGTTTCAAATCTTGTAAAGGCAATCCTTGCCATAGTTAAAGTTTTCTTCATTCAAATTGTTGAATTACTTTCTTTCACATGGGTGTGATAAGAAAGGTAATAGAATCACTTGGAAAGGGTGTTTTCCAAAGAGTGATATAAGTATTAGAGAATGAGTAAGGTACAAGTAAATCTCGGGGTGAGAAATTGTAATTGCTACTCCTAATATCTAGTGAAGAAATCTCTTGTGCTACAAGAGTACTAGACGTAACCTTCGATGGACAAGAAGGTGAACCAATATAAAACTCTCTGAGTATTCTCTTATCCCATATCTCTTTAAATTTGTTTGATATTTTTCTGCTGCTATTAACTTCGATAATTGCAGAAAAATCTGTCAATGTTTTAAGACAACTAATTCACTCTCCCCCTCTTAGTTGCTATCTCAATCTTGCATTACTTTGTAATCTTGTATAACTGGGCAGGGTCTCAACAGCTTCATACAATGGTTTAAGGGCTATAAGCCCACAATAATAACATAATGTATATATAGTTATATAATGTAAATTTATATATAATATTAAATATATGTTACACCATTCGGTTTGATATCCGGTTCGACTTTCATAACATTGTTTTAGATAGCTTAAAATCTATCATGTTAAATAAATTGGAATTTTAAAAAACCTAAGTCTAAGTTATTTATAAAAAATGCTTGGTATTTTTACAAAAAAAAATCTAACTTGTTATAAGCTAGGTAATAAGTATTTGATAGGCGGCCTACATATTTGGAGATAACAAGTAACTCCATAAGCACCCGCATATATAATTGCATTTAGTGGGACTTGATCTAACATACTATAAGTTATAGGGGTGTAATAGTTCAAATTGACTTTTAGTGTAATTTAGGAACCGTACCAAATACAAGGATATGGATCGGTTTAGTTTAGTTTGTAGTTCATTTTAGTGCATGGACCAAATCGACAACGAATGGTTTAGATTTATTCATCGATTTGCATGTTTTTTATTAAAAAATCCAACACACTTCAAATTGTAATACACAAGGCGCCATTTGTCAATTTCGAATACCATAATTAAAAAATTCCAACTACACTGTTGGTTCACTAATAATAAGCATCCATATGGCAGGAAATAATGTCAAGACCTCAAATGTCTGACACACATTCTAAGTTTTAGCAAGATTATATTGACTTGTCTCAATATTATAATTTGTATATATTATGTGCGCATAAAATCAGACATGTAGTACACATGTATCAAACTGATGAAATATTATGTTCTCAATGATATTATATTCTTAAGACAATATCCAAACCTCATGTTCAAAATTGTCTAAAAATGACATATATGTTTTTAAGACTCATATGTGTTCAAGACCTATCTACATTCAAGATATATTTCTAGTTTTGTAATATTATTGAACTGAA
Organism: Lupinus angustifolius; assembly: GCF_001865875.1. Lineage (NCBI taxonomy): Eukaryota > Viridiplantae > Streptophyta > Magnoliopsida > Fabales > Fabaceae > Lupinus > Lupinus angustifolius. The sequence goes on from NC_032014.1 coordinate 25,702,251, forward strand.
ATACTCCTTTAAGAAGATGCGCATTTAAGGTGAAGTATCTAATGTTTTTAAATACAAGTTTGCATTGCATGATTTTGATGAAGACAAAGCATGAAGATGTAGACAAAGTCAAATCAACAACAACATTGAAAACTCGAGTTCAAATGCCAAGAGGATCAACACAAGCTTAAGAGTAAATTTTCATTTCCTTAGGTCCTAAGATATTTTGATTAAGTAGAGTCTATGTAAAGTGAACTAAATAAAAATCTCACATATTAGAATGATGATGATGCATATGAGATTTACATTCCAACATGATTTAGATGCATTAGCATTCATACGCGACTTCATGATTTTGATACATTGAACAAGTTGAACTTATACCCTTTCAAAAACCTGCATCATACATTAGTAAATCATGTTAGAGGTTCATAGAATATTAACAAAGTGTTTTTTTCTTCATAAAATAGTTAATTGATTAAGATATTAGTTAATCGATTAAGTCTTTGTAAATGGGAAACCTGTTAATCGATTAAGTTCATGGTTAATCGATTAAGTCAGATTCAATTTTGAAATCTTAGATTTTAAAAAATGTTAATCGATTAAGGGTCGACATAATCGATTAATATAACAAAAAACTGATTGTTATTTTAAATAACCATTCCCATGACTTTTACAATGAATTTTCAAGATAAAAAAAAGTGTTTATGAAAAAGCGAGCTAGATACTTTTGGCACAAGATAAGAGAATAATTATGAATCTTTGAAGAAAGTTTTTCAAGCATTCATCATATCAAAGTTTTTCAAGCATTCATCATATCAAAGTTTTTCAAAATCTTTGCATCTCATAATCATTCATCTCCATATTTTGAGATTGTAAGATTTATCAAGATGACTTTATATTTTAAATTGACTGTATGTAAGCACAAGAAAAGGTGCAACATTTATGTACAAAAAAGAATGACCGAGTTATAATTTATCTCGTTAGGTGTGAGGTTTCAACTTCTTGGTGGAAGATTGTTTATAAAGACAATTAATTTCTTCATAGTGGAAGCAAATCTCCCAGATCAGAAGGGGATGACTATGTAGATTGCAGTGGTTGGCAATGGAATTAGGATAAAATCAATCATGTCAATTTCTCTTATCCATACTCTTTTATATTTACGCAATTATTAATTTTCATTATCTTGAATTGAATTCTTATTAGGATTGTTGTATAATTATCATTGCAAGATTAATCACATTAATTGAACTATTAAAGTGCATGTAAGTACATATTGATCTTTGCCTTTCGTTGTGTCAAGAACAAAAGATTTTTCAAGAAACTAATTGTGTTAATTTATTAAGTCTATAGTTAATCGACTAACTGGAGAATTCAGTTAATTGATTAAGTGATCATTTAATCGATTAAAACCGTTGAGAATCAACGAATATGTTTCATAACTGAGAAGTTTAAGTGTAAACTAAACCACCTATTCACCCCCTCCCCCACTCTAGGTGTGTTAGAGCCCTTGTTACCCAACAAGTGGCATTTGAGCTAGTTCGAATATGTGATAGCATAATCACTAAATTTGTGTGATCTTAGGAATATCAAACATGGGCTCTATACATCCATTTGGTGGTGAAGGTTCCTCAATTAATCCTTCTCTTGTGTTTAGTGGAGAGGGATATTCCTACTGGAAAGTAGGGATGAGGATATTCATAGTGGCCATAGACACATACATATGAGAGGGCATGCAAAATGGAACTCATGTTCCACTACATTTAGTGGATGGTGAAACAAAAGAAAAACCTTAGAGTTTATGGACGAATGATGAAAAGAGAATATTGCAACACAAATTGAAAGCTAAAAACATCATCATATCAACACTCTCTTATGATGAATTCTTTAGAGTTTCACAATACAAAAGTGCCAAAGAAACGTGGGATACTTTACAAGTAACTCATGAAGGCATAACTAAGGTTAAGCATGCTAGGTTAAATGCATTGACTCATGAATATGAACTATTTCGTATGTTTCCAAATGAATCTATAAATGATATGCAAAAATGTTTTACTTATATTTTTAATCATCTTTTTGCTTTAGATAAAGTGTTTTTAAATGGTGAGCTTACTAACAAAGTTTTAAGATGTCTTGATATGGCATGACAACCAAAAGTGACCGCAATAGTGGAATCCAAGGATTTAGATTCAATGACACTTGCAACTCTTTTTGAAAAGCTACAAGGGTATGATATGGAGTTTGCACGCTTAACACTGCATGAGGAATCGGCAAGAAAAAGAAAGGACTTCCCCCAATGCCACAACCTCAAATGCAAAAGTACAAGAGGAGAAATCAAATGAAGAAGATTCTGATTTGTCCAATATTGATGATGAAACTATGATGCTCGTAGTGAAAATATTCATGAAATTTCTAAAGAAGAAAGGAGGATTCAAAAAGTTTGAAAGACGAGATACAAGAGATTCAACCAAAAGGGCAAGAACTCAAAAGACAAAATCACGTACCATGAATGCGGGAAGGTAGTACACATGAAATTCACATGTCCTGCCTATATCAAAAGGGTTGAGAATGGAAAGAAGGACTTAAGGGACATTAAGATCAAGAAAGCCTATATTGTATAGGATGTACCCGAAGAAGAATTAACATCAAGCACATCAGATAATGAAGAATTGGCTAAACTTTGCCTAATGACTCAAAATCGTAATTCTTGTGAAAACAGTGAGGCATGTAACTCAAGTGAGGTAAGTAATGTGATTCTAATAATTCCCCCATATATGATATATTATATGGTGATTATGTTGAATTTCAATAAGAACTTGAGAAATTAGCTAAAATAAATGTCAATAGAAAAAGGTTGATTTTGGTGCATGAGAAAAAGATTCTTGAAATGTGAAAATTTATTGATGAGCTCAAACTCCAAAATGAAACCTTAGATCCAATATATGCTAATTCTTCTTGTGATTGTGCTTCAAAAATGAATATGATACCTAATTGTGAAAAATGCACATCATTAGAAAAAGAGAACTTGCTTGCTTCACAAAGAAATAGTGGAAATAGATCCAGGTTGAGCCATATGCATGCAAAAAAATCATGTAAGAAACATGTGGATATTTCTAAAATTTCATATAAAAATTATCCTACTTGTTTCTATTGTGGCTTGTATGGTCATACTTAGAATACTTGTCATGTTAGATTGTATGGTGTGCCCAATGGACAATATATTTGGATTGAAAAGGGACAAGATAATACTAACCCTAAGAGACCCAAGACCATTTGGGTACCTAAAATAACCAAGTAATTTTTGTGTGTGTAGGTGTGCCTAAGGATATATGGACATCAATGGTACTTCGACAGCGAGTGTTCTAGGCACATGATGGGTGATAAGAGCAATATTATTGATCTATCACCTAAAAAAGGTCATGTCACTTATGGAGACAATAATCAAGGAAAAATTCTTGGAGTTGGAAAGATCGGAAATGCTTCTTAAACCATCGTTGATAATTTGCTCTATGTTGAAGGCTTGAAGCGTAATCTATTGAGAATTAGCCAATTGTGTGATAAAGGTAATAAGGTAATTTTTGACTCTAAGTGTTGCATCACTAAAAGTGATATAGACGATAGTGTAAAATTTATTGCTCATAGAATAAATAACATCTATATGGTTGATTTGAATGATATCACCTCTTTGTTTTCAAAATCTTTAATATCAAAAGAGGATAATATTTGGATTTGGCATAGGCGGGCCACACATATCCATTTGTATCAGTTGAATAAGTTAGCTACAAATAACTTAGCAATTGGCTTACCTAAACTCAAATTTAAAATGGAAGAAATTTGTGATTATTGCCGAAAGTGCAAACAAATAAAAAAGTTATTATCTTCTAAAAACATGGTTTTCATAACAAGGCCATGAGAATTACTTCATACGGACTTGTTTGGACCATATGAAATAATGAGTTTTGGTGGAAGTTACTTTGCATTTATAATTGTAGATGACTATTCAAGATTTACATGGACTTTGTTTCTTGCACTCAAAAGTGACACCTTTAAATCGTTCAAGAGGCTTCCCAAATTAGTCCATAACCCAATGAACCATAAGATTGTAACAATAAGAAGTGACCATGGTGGTGAATTTGAAAACCACAAGTTCGATAAATTTTGTGAAAAACATGGTATATAACATCAAGACTTCGTACCTAGAACTCTGGAACAAAATAAAGTTGTTTAAAGAAAGGATAGAGTTCCAAAAGAGTTAGCAAGAACAATGTTGAATGAAAGTAAAGTTCCTAAGTATTTTTGGGCGAATGCAGTACACACTACTTGCTATGTTATGAATACAATCATATTAAGGCATATTCTTAAGAAAACCCCATATGAAGTTTACAAGGACCGAAAACCAAATATTTCTTTTTTTTTCTTCATGCTTTAGGATGCAAATACTTTATCTTGAGTAATGGAAAATATCTTTTAAGAAAACTTGATTCAAAAGCGGATGTAGGAATACTTTTAGGATATTCTAATTAAAGCAAAGCATGTAGAGTCTATAATAAAAGAACAATGATTGTGGAAGAATTTATATATGTTATATTTGATGAATCTTCTCCAAAATAGGAGAAGAAAGGTATGTGTGATGATCTTATAGGTACACTTTAGGATGCATACTTAAGGATCAAGAATCTGAAAACGTTATGCAAGAGGAGAAAAATACAAATGAAGAGCTTGGAAGAATACGACAAGCATGGAAAACCAAGAAGGACCACCCAATCGTCAATGTGATAGGTGATATTTCTAAGGGAGTGGTAATGATAAGTGCCAAAAATGCCTAAATTTCATACACTTTTTATGGCACTTATCCATGGCAAAATTGAGAAAACGAACTTAATTCAACATTTTTTGGATAAAATATCACAATCTTGTATATATGCTTTGTGTATTTTTTTAATTATATTTTGTAGGACTTAGGTGGAAAAGAGAAGAATTAATCAAATGCAAGCAAAACACTCAAAATAGGCCAAAATGATCCACAAATGACATGTTTAAGCTTGACGTGGCAAGCTATGTGCTTAGCCTTAAGCATGACTCAACAAAATTTGGCCTATGTGGAAAGCATGGAGTCACCATGAAGCTGCTCACTAAGCAGCTTAGCTTGGAACAAACCCACACCTAGCTGACCTGGACACCAACCTGGCATAGTCAAACTCAACCTGGCACTGTCAGATCACAAGCTTGGCACAAGCCGATGAAAGTGTGCATGTCAAGAGGAACACTTTGGAAAGCTCTCCTTATATGTCATGGTTTTGATAAGGACAACTTGTGCTTATAAGAGCTTGAAGATCACCAACAAATCAACATGCTTAAGTCTTTAATTGGTACTAGGCTTAGACTAGAATCTAGTTTAAATTTAGTCAAAGGCTTAGGTCACCTAATACATGTCTCATATGCATAAATCTTTTAAATCATTTCACCTTTGAGATATGTCATTCATAATATGTTCATGCATCACATAAATACATGTATATGTGCATTCTAGGCATAAACTAAGTGTTAAACATGTATGAACTAAGTGCATAACGTATTTGAGGTTTTGTATTTAAAAATACACATGAAAAATGCTGTTAATTGATTAAGCCATACGTTAATCGATTAATCTAACTGTTTGAAAAGTTGTTGAAACTGAAAACTTGAAAAACAGAATCAGTTAACGTTTTTGAACAACGTTAATCGATTAAGAGAGCTTTTAATCGATTAACTGGGCTTCTGAACTGATTCTTTATAAACTGCGTCTTCAGAACTAATCTCATAAGTTGCATGATGCATTTCTTAGAGAGTTAGAGCATTTTACCTGATATTTGTTGCATCTAGTTGTTAAGTGCATTTGTGAGTTTAGAAAGAAGAGATTCTATGCTTTAGGATTGAGTGCATTTCATGTTATAATCTCTCACATTTCATGTTATAATTTCTCATATTTTCCCTCACATGTTCATGCATATTATTGATGCTTTTTGTGAAATCTTTTAGATTCTGTAACTTCTGTTTTCATACTAATACATTGTCATATTGCATGAGTTTGTATTAGGTATTTTAGAGTAAAGCCTTCTTGTCATATTTGAGCTTTGTAATAGCTTAATTTTACTCTTGTATTTTCTTGTGAAATTGTTGTAACAAGGGAATATCGTGGTGTCTTATCACCTAAGAGATTGAGTGTATCTTCATAATTGCTTAGAGTTTTAGAAAAGGAAAGAACAGAGATTCTTGGCTGGGGCTACGCCGAAAGAATTGTTTTCTTTATCGGTTGGAAGGGAGTCAAACCATAGAATAGGTTTCTTTATTTTCTTGTAATTTTCTAAGTGTTGTAATTGGATGATGTGCATGTAAATACATTGATTCAAT